>NW_015113033.1:251523-322589 GCF_001443285.1 Poecilia latipinna
TAAAGCTTGCTAGCAAGCTGAGCTTCTTAACCAGAACATTAAGAACTTTTTTTTAAAGTCACATTTGAATTTTTGTAAAATAAATAAATAAATAATTTTAAAAATTCAACTGAACATTTCTGCCTTCTCAGGCAGACAGAACATTTACTGAGAATGTTTGGTTAGCTTCTTCAGCTACCCTTTTCAAATATAATTTATAGCTTACCTGGCAAATACATATTTTTGAGTTTTAAATCTTTTTATTTCTTTGGTAGTTTTGTTCAAACTTAATTAATTTGCCCCTTTTTTACAACTAAATGGGAATTCCACCTTTAAGACGCGGAAATGTTAGCGGCGTAGGATTAGCTGGCGTAGCTAACAGAGTTGCTTTTTATTCAACACAATCTGAAATGCATTTCACTGCTGAAGATTCTGACTGGGCTTGACCTTTTATTTATTTATTTATTACAGTATTACAGAATGTCTATGTCCATGGCGCATTACGCTTTATGCAGGCTCATCGTGTTTTCTAACTGGATCAGGACCTTTTTAAAAACTGAGACATGAACGCTCGTTGAAATCAAGCATCACTTGTATATAAACAGAAAGGAGAGACTAGAGGGGACATCATGGGTCGCTCCGACACAAATACAAGCGCTGTTCCCCGCTACAATGACCCCTTGTATATCTGCCATGCGACACACACACACACCGGCCCCCAATCCAAAATTCACCACGTTTTTCATTAGCAATGAATGTTGACTCTGATAAGAGACGCCCTAACAATGATGATCCTGTGTGCCTCTTTTATTCCTCCTCGCTCCCCTCCTTTTCTTTGTTTCCATCTCAGGTGAATTCTAATCATGTGATCAAAAACGAGCGCCCCCTTCCCGATGTTAAAAGAGGAAAACATGAACAAAAAGAAGTTTTGTGTAATGCAATGGGAGAAAAAAAAGGGGAATGGAAATAGTAAAAAACGCTTGTGTTTTGCCTTGCATTGCCACTCAACCCTGACACGGAGAGACAGACCCTCCGGGAGGACGGCGGCTTAGTCCGGGGAGGTGCGCTGGAACAGTCCGCCTCGCGGTGCTGTGAACCGGGGGGCCGTCGGAGCGCCGCTCTGGGAGTTTGATCCACGACGGAGCTGAGGATGAGCAGCTCGGCCTCGATTTGCTGTGAGTCCTTTGGGTGCATGTTTGTGAGGTGATGACTGAGAAGAACGGAAAAATTAAGTGCGACACACATAGGCGTAAACAAACTGATATTTTGTAGATGAATAGAAGAATAATACTCTTTTTATTAGCTACTGGAGCAGATTGAAGCGGTTGTGTGGAAATTGTCATCTTTCCTAGCGCTTTGAAAAAAATAATTTTAATTTTGCATTTGTCACATTTTAGTCTGACTCTATAAATAAACACAAGAAACCAGTATGGATATATTTTTTAACATTTTTAATATTGAAACACTTAACTTCTTGTAATAAATAGCATATAAAACAACTAAAAAATATATTTTCATTACATATACAATAAAAATAAACTGTAAAGGCATCCACGTCAGTTACCTCAATTCTAAATAAAATAAAACAATACTATCAAAACCTATTTCTCATTCATGAAAATTCCTTCCTTTAAAAAAGAAAAACATATTTGAAAACAAAAACAAAACTGAAAACAAAACTCTCACAAATGATATTTGTTAGGAACATGGGCCATAAGTTTTGTTTAAATTCTTAGAATGATTTTTAAGTTAGAAAAATATAATAACAAAAGTGGTATATTTTTTTCAGTTTATGAAGAAATCTCCATGGAAACATTTGGAGATTTTTTCTTCTTTCTTGTCAATAAGAGATTTGTTTAAGGGGTGAGCTTTGTAAGATGCACTTTGTTTTGCCTGAAAGTTTTTTTTTAAAACAAAAATATGATGCAGATTTGCAGACTGAACCAGTAGACCAGTAATCTGTTTCCTGAAGGTGATCTTGTGTGACCATGTGACCTGTAGATGTTGTGGGCCGGCCCAAAGGAACAGTCATTGTCAGTTCTTTATTAGTTATTAACACGAAGGCGCACCCATTCCAGGGATCCCTTTCATCATATTTTCATTTTTCTTTTCAAATAAATTTAGTCTAAATAAATAAACAAATACAATCTTGACTCATGTCATGAAAAGTCGTACCTGGTGACGTCCCTGCAGTTTCTGTACACTGTAAAAAGGGATTTCGGGAGGTTGTGAATATTCGCTATTAAAACTCTTACATGTTTTCTCAAGCAGAAGCAATTGTAAACATAATTATTAATAATGGTTCAATTCTTTCAACATTAATGTTCTGTTTCGAAGTTATAAGTGTTTTTTAGTACGTATACAAGAAAAAAGGGAGAAAGCCTGCCCTCTCACGTTATTTTAAGGTACTACAACGTAGTAAGTTTTGCTTTCGAAACAAAACTTATTAAACAGTAGAAATAGACACCGTTGGTGTCCTTTGGTGTAAATTACTGTTGAAATCTTTCATGTATGGTTGCATTGCCGGTATGTATTAAGTTTGTAACTTTGTAACATTGTTCTGTCTGACGATAGCGCTCTAATGTGTTGTTTTAAGGTAGAGTACGTTTGTTATGTTAATTAGATGCGAGGATATCGCGAGGTTATCGGGTGCGCAGTTGGTAGCCTAGATGTACGCATATAGATGTGATGTTCGGTAGAAATTGAATGTGTTGTATTTTATGCTGCATATGATCACATATTTATTGTATTTTTTGTCTTGATTTCAGTTTTACCCTTTTAATTGTCATTAAACCTGCTGACAACGTCCTTCGGTCTTCAGAATCGTGACATGAGAAAGGTGTTAGAAAGCCTTTGCATCAGACATGCACCAGTAGCGGCACAATTAACCTCTAGCTAACATGAGGCGCCACATGTAGCGCTTCCTGTTAGCTAGTGGTTAAGGAATTGCTTTAGGAAATAAATCCTATCTTTATATTTTGAACATAATTTATTTGAAGATAAGGATTTAGTCAACCAAAGTTATTTTTGGTGGTAAAGCATGTCTTTTTATGGATTGTAAAAATAAATGAAAAAATAAACTAAATACAAAGAACAAATATTTGCCTTGTGGCTGAGCATTTCTGTTTTGGGACAAGAACTTCCATTCGTATTCATCTTTAAAAATTTAGTGATAGCGCTACCGCTAAAGTCTGACTAGCTATGCTTCTTAGTCCTGAGGGAGTCATTGCTAATAAACATTACATCTTGACTTTGGTGTCAAATAAATGACTTAAATACTATCTTCTTAGAATAGATCCACTGATCCCTGTGCTAGTTTTTTAGTTTAGTTTTGAAAAGATTGTTAGAATAGATTTGAAATTTGTATTTCCTTTTCAATAACCTAATCTCCACAACCCGTGTTAGCAAAGCGCTAACACAAATGAAGGCCACATCTTAGACTTAAGGGTAAACTGTTAACATAGAATAGCTTTAGAACGTGTAAACAGCACACATTCCACAAATACGCATCAGTAGCATTTTGTGCCTAACTAGCTTTGCTACAGCGCTATTGTTAATGTCAAGCTTGCTAACAAACTACAAGTTTGTTTCCTGATGGAGTTTAAAAGCTCATTGCCTGACAGCTTTTGCTGTCAGGGAAAAATAAATACATCTCTTTGGAATAACTAAGAAGTTCAAAGCTGTTTTATGTCCTCGTCACAAATCAACACTTGCTTTTTAACCTGAAGAACAAACTTTAATCTTAATACTTAATTTTGAATAATTTTGAATTCAACTGCATTCATTTATTAAGTAAACTTTAGCAATGGCTTTGCATTTCAGCAATTTCTTTGCCTTTTAAACAGTTAAACTGACGTCATTTCTGATCTGAAGTAGTGATTGAAATTTGCCCAAATTAAATATATTTAAATTGTTGCACCAATTTTATTCAATAAATCTCTCTCTCTCTCTCTCTCTCTCTCTCTCTCTTTCTCTCTCTCTCTATATATATATATTGTTTTTTTTGTGTTTTTTTTTAAGTTGTTTACATCAGAGTGGGTCTCACTCTACCTCTCTGTGTTGTCTTCTTCTCTTTCATGCAGCTGTGTGGGACAAAGCAGGTGTATCTCTAAATGCCTCCACTGAAGTGGATCAGCCAACCCTGGTGGATCTGGTGCGCTATTAACCCAACAGTTATTAAGTCGTTACTAATGTAATCAAGACTGGCTTCTGTTGCTGTAACTCTAGCTTGACTTCTTCTGGCAAAAAAAGGAGATATTAACAAGATACTGATCAATCCCTGTTCATTTTCCAACCCTGAAGGAAGAACATGGTGAGAACAGAATTATAACAGGCCTTTATTTTACTGATTTTACTGATAGATAAAAAAAAATAGTGTTTATATTCAAGAATGTACTACAGGAAGGAGGCTGTTTTCTATTTTTAAATGAATTTGTGAATGTCTGTGGGTATGAGCAGAGTTGTGAATGTGTGTGTGTTCGTGTGTGTCTTTGTGTTTCGCTGCTTTAATGAATAGCCCATTGTGTTGTTCTGTTTCATGTACGCACTCTCCAACCGAGGGAAAGAGTCCAGTTACCTCTTGTTGTGTGAGGGGGAACATCTAGAGGAAATTGATATATGGGGGTTAATGTGGGTTGGGGGCGGAGGGGTCACTTGGGGTGAGCGTCCCAGATGAGAACGAGAGACCAAGTAGAGTTTCGCTAAGCTGATCCCTGTCAAGATCCGTGTTATTGTGTGTTTATTTTTGAGTTTTTCTATGTTTTCCTGTTTCCCTGTGAGTCTCTGTCCTGTCCTCCCCGTTGATTGATCCCCAGGTGTGTCTCGTTTCCTTAATTACCCTGTGTGTATTTAAACCCACCTGTTGTCTGTGTTCCTCGTCGGATCCTCGTCGTGTCTAAGTTTGTCGTTGTCTATCGTGTCTATTGCTTTCCAGTAGTACTGTACAGTCCTGGTTTGCTAAGCTCAAGATTCACATTGTCAGTTGCTACCGGTTGTTAGCTGTGAGCTAATTGTTCCTGCCGTGCTGCCTGACTGGACCGTGTTGAGCCACTTCATTAAATCATCTTTTCACCATAACCTGGGTCTCAGCGTTCTCTCCTCACCACCTACCTCACCACCTCATGACAATCCCTGCTGGTAATCCACGAGCACGACTCGTTACCGCTTGGTCGTAACATATCTTTGTGCTCAGTTATTGCTCGGCAATTAAATTTTCAGTTTAACACCTTATTGTTTGTGTTGCATTAATGATTCAGTGCATTGCTGTTAGTTTTCATCTCTTTTTGACTGCCAGTTGTTATTTTGTCGCAACAAATCAAGACTAAAGGACCCGTCTTCATACTTTATCATGTTTCAACCACAGATTGACATTTTTAGACTTTAGTGAATAGACCAATGATATGTATGTCGCATAATTTTGCAATTTAAAGGAAAAACCGACATGGTTTTCGAAATATTAAAAAAACACAAAAAGCAGAAACGTGGTGTGTATTTGTAATCAGCACTCCAGAGTCAATAGTTTGCAAATCCAGATCTTCTCCACAGCTACACCTGGAATTAGATGCTAAAGTGTCACAATTTTTTCATCATCTGATCAGATTAACTTCGTCCTCTTGATTGCTGGCTCCTCCAGATTTGCTGTGGTGAAATGCAATTTTTTTTTTGGCTTTACGCCAACAATGTTATTCCACAGCAACCAGATTAGTGGAGTGCAGCTGATAGCCATTCTAGCAACAGATTCTGAGGATTGGGGCTACACAGCTCCTCCAGAGTAACCATGACCCTACTTACTGCTCTGCTGATTGATGCCACCCTGTCCAGCTGGGAGATGACTTGGTGGTTTGATATCTTAACGATTGATATCTTCTTACTGGACCACAGTACACACACATAACTACACAGATTTACCGAGCAGCTGACTTGTGTGAGGGAAATTCTTTGCCCTCAGCTTTATTTAGGGGTATCGCAATGAAAGGGTCTGATATTTCTGCCACCCAAAATCACCCAACCCCACATCACCATACCTTCCCCTCCATGCTTTGTCGTCAAACTGGAACTGGACTAAAAAATGTGTAAGGTGTGTGATCCGTTGCAGATTTTTAGCATAATTTCAAATGCCATGTAAGCAGTCCAATTAGCATTCAAGTGTTTTTTTTTGTAGATATTTTTAAACTAGTGTTCTTTTTCTAGCTCTGCCCACATTGCTCTTCTGAAATGATATGCAGTTGTGAAAGCTCTACAAGTGACAAGTACAGATATTATTTAGAGAAGAAGTGATGTTAGACTTAATTGCTTTATAAAAACACATAAATCTGTTGCATAAATCTGTTGCAGTGTTGCATAATCCCACAGATACATGTTAAACATGTCCACAGTAATTGCTTTGTGTACCATTGTAGATTGGGACAGCTTCAACCACAGACGCTCTCCCTGTAACACCCCGACCAACATTAAGTCCTTTTGTATTAACCGGCAAACCATAAAGTTGTGTGCTGCTGCTCGGCTGCAGCTGCATCTGTAACAAGAGGCCAGAAACCCACTGGGGGCGGAGGACGAAAGAGAAACCTCAATGGTTCCTTGTGTCCCTTTTCTCCCTTGGAATAAAAGCAGCAACTTATTTTTTATCACCGAATTGCTCCGTGTGCAATTGAGGGAAAATTAATACATTTGTTTGCTTATCGTACTTGTCGTGTCTCAGAGATGCGCAGCGAAAACCTCCCAAACAGCTCGCATCTCCGTGGGACGAGGAGGATGTGGTCGAAGAATGATAATTTAGCGGAATGAGAGGCGAGGGCCATGATGATTGAGTCATTTGAAGGAAAATGTAGAAAGCGATGTTGAAGAATTCGACTTTGGGAACAAAGGTGTCCTTTGTTGGACGGCTTCTGTCTCATGTCTCTGGTTGCTGTTTTGGAGCTCATCACACAGTGATGATGAGCTCCTCTAAAAATATTCGGTTTTAATGGTTTTCCACCCCCGTGGACACAAAACGAAATGCTCAATAAAACAGTCATTTAGTTTGGTCACTTTGCTGGTAGCTGAACAAAACAACGTGCTTTTAGGACGCATCAAGTTGCTGTGTTGGCGTTATCGTTAATGTTGAGATGTACTTTTTTTTTTTTTTTTTCGGGAATTTAAATTGTGTTCAATTAGACAGTTTTGCAAACGTTTTTGGAGTTTGCTAGCACTGAAATACAAACATCATTGTATTTCATTGCAATGTTACGAACTAAGCCAACACAATCTAGAGGATAATTGTAAGTGGAGAAAAAAAAGATGAATAGATTTCAACACTTTCTTTTAAATAGAAATCTGAAAAGGTTTGTATCCTCTTTTTAAAAGTGCAGTGTTATGTAAAATCTACTTTTATTTTTTAGCTTTACATCATGCTGTACTGTTATTCCCTCATGAAAAACATACCTAGAGTGTTGCCTTTATTCTGTCATGCATTGTTTTAATCTCCATGGCAACCGTTGAGCTATACAAAACGTCTGGTTGGACCTAGCTCCGCCTTCAAGGCGTAGCTCCTCCTCAGAGTTTAAACTCCCTCTTGAAGGCAGAGTTTCAGAAAGAGCACATGTGTTTAAAGAGACAGAGGCCTAAATTTAAGGCTTTAAATATACAAAGTCATATTTTGTAGCATTTTTACAACAACTGACTGTAATATAGTTGGTGTCAGCATTTTATAGTGCTATAAAATGATTTAAAATTCATTTGACAGTCTGTGGCAAGATTATAAAATTGCCGTTTGCAGAGACTGTTCATTTAATCTGACTGAGTTTGACATATTTTTCCAAGAAGCATGGCCATAAATGTATCTACTGCTTCTACTGCAAAGCTGATGGTAAAATACTGTAGTTGACTGCAGTGACAAGGGGCTGTGCAAAGTTTTGAATCAATGGACTGAATAAAACACACGCCACAGTGTGTTTTCTGAAATAATTGTAAAACCATTGACTACTTACCCTTTACAAATGTTATAGTTTATGTTGATTTTTCAAATAAAATCCCAATAAAATATGTTAAAATTTGTGATTGTGATGTAACAAAACATGGAAAATGTAAAGTGTTAATAGTAAGACAGTAATTTGTTGTCCTGCTCATGGTGTGTTGACAGTCTTAATATACCAAAGAAAATTTGGGTAGTTGAGATGTTTTTCACTACAGCTATATCTTTTCAAGATACACACAAGATACAAATAAATAGAAAACATCATCTCATGACAGTAGAACATCGGGATTAGAACTGCCTTAATACCGGTGCAAATTCAGTGCTGCCGGGTAATTATTGCACTTAAGTCTGAATACAGCAGCACTGACTAGAAAAGTACAAGATTTACACAACAAAACGTAGCTCCTCAAAATGACCAGGAACCTCTCAATGCCTTTCTGTTAGTTTAATCTCAGAAATGTTTAACATTAAAGTAAGTTTCCAATCTGCACTGAGGTATAAAACTTTGTCATTTACATGAGAACGGGCCAAGCAGCCACTTTGTTTTTAGTGAAAAGAAAATAATTCTATCTCTGTCAAGCATTGTTGTGTTTTGGAAGGTTTTTTTTAACATGGGTTAAATATAGAGAACGAATCCGTAAACTAACTTCTTATCTTTCATTTAATTGCAGATCTACCTTGTGTTTCAAAGGTCTATGAAGACAGTTTGTTTTAAGTAAGTAAAGCGTAAGCTTCACCTTTTTACAGATCCTTATGTAGCAAAGTTAGTTTGACCTTTAGCCTTTTGAACGTACTGCTAGTAGGTTCCACTGGTACTGTATTTACAGAGGTGCTACTCAAATACAGGAATGACACGTGAGATTTAACTTTATGCAACATTCAGACTCTGTCTGCATGGAATATTCCCTCACCTCAGCATGCTGGATGCTTCAAATGGCTCCCACAGGTGGCAGCTACAAAGTAAGTTGGTCTGGAAAATATACTAATATATTTGTGAAGTATATTTATTTTTGATCAAGCTGAAAAACCACCTCATCACAGCACAAAATCTTGTTTTTTAATCAAAAAACTTTTTTTTTTTTTTTTTTAGAAATTCACATTTTTCCTTTAAGTACATTTATTTTCATAATTCCAATTTATGTATTTTCGAGGTCAGAGGATTCGCTGCTAGAGACTGCTTAATCTTCTACAAGGATCTTTTTCCTTAGTTACAAAAACACATTTAATTGATATCTTGAATTTAATGAGTCAAACAATATGCATTTTTTTTTGTTTACCTAGAATAGAAACACTTTTTTCCCAAAGTGTTAGATACAAAATAAACAATTAGAACAGATTATCATGTTTTGATAATCTGAACATATATGAAGAAGAGTTCAAATGACCTTGCTTGGTTGGTGTTTGTGCATCACCCTATTGGGCTTTAATGCATGTAAGAAACTGGGCTCAGTGATCCAAGCCTTTAACCAGCAACCATCACGGACTTTCATTTTCTCTTTCACATAAAAATAGTTCTCAAAGCTCCATCATACTAGCTTCTTTGTGTATATATTTTTTGTTGTTGTTTAAAAGCTCTTTTAGTATCACTATGAGCTTTAGAGCAGAGAAAGTTGACCTCAGCTTTACTTCCTTTTGAGTTGACGGGGGCAAAAAATTGTTTTGATGTATCTGACAAAAAAAAACTGAGCTTGGCAGAGCAGGAAGATACGGTGATATTTTCTTCAAGAATTTATCTACAAGGAGGAAAATTTTAGAAAAAGAAGTAATTTTCCAATCATGAGTTTTTCTCGGAACATTGAGTTAAGCAGCGTGAACGTTCGGAGGCCTGCGGGGTTCGGGGGTGGCTGGTGGTAAAGTTGGCCTGAATCAAAGGGAGCCGTTGTTTGACGCTGGGAGCCGAAGATGAAAGGCAAGAAGAAGATGATGGCAAGTTGCACCAGCATCAGTCTCCTCTCGCCTTCTCACCCTGCGGCCCTCCCTCGTTCTGCCCATGTGAGCCACGGTTCAAACTCAGGACCCACAGCTGCGCCTATCTGCACATCCGTGTGGATATTGATGTTCACTTGTTCCCAAACACATGCTTAGCTAACGTATGCAGACGTACGGTCTATATGTCCAGAAATGCGGAATTGTGTGGAACTGCCTTGACTTGAAGGTACTGAGCTGGAAACAAGGCGCTCTTCTTAGGAAGAACAGTTATACACTGTGAGGGTAGCGAGTCAGGCTTTTAAAAAAAAAACAAAAAAACAAGCAAATTAATTTATTGGCTGATTTAAGATGTCATGGTTAGGCTTTTTAAAGCCTCTATCAATTCTTTTAATCTGCAGAGACATGTCTGAAACAGAAACGGCAGTGGGGGTTAGAAACCCCCCCAAAAACATTACCACGTATTTAGCTGATTGAAGTCATTCAAAAGACCACCTTAATTTTATAGAAATGTATTTTATTTGGCCAGCATGAAATAGATCATTGTATCAAGACAATAATTACGGGAAGCAACGATGTGGGTGATGCAACTCAATCGCTGACATAGACTCGAGGTATCTTTCTGGCAAACATTGGAGTCGCATCCAGATGCTTCCTTCATGGACTCAGACTGGTCATTTTGTCTTTTTAAATCACTGTCTAGTCATGTCAAATTAAGCTTGTGTGTACTCCAGAGTGATGTGAAGCCAATGTGGACAATGAAATGATGCCACATGATGCTTTCATGTCAAATAAATATTGTGATTGTGTGCTCTGCTTTTCCTTCCCCTTGTACCTGTTCTCCTTGTCACTGAGCAAAGTAGCAAAGGGGACGCTTCTCTGGCATCGGCAACAATGCCCAATACAGTAAAAGAAAAAAATATTTATTTTATTGTTTGTGCCAACAGATTCTTACATGAATGTCTCAACCCTAGTAATAGTACATTGTTAATAGCAATGTGATTGCCATTTGGTTTAGAAAATAGCGAATATGAGGGTGTTGGTGTGGAAATGGCTATTATAGCAAGTTTTGAGTAAAGAAAAATAGTACTTTTCAAGAAGATATAAAATCACAAAATGCTTCAAGAGCCAGCAGTGGGTAAAAAAACAAGAGAAATCATTGTGAGTTGTTCAAGAGTTCTTTAGCTTTTGACTATCATGCTGTTCAAAAAACACTATCCACTGCGGTATGAATAGTGGGGAAAAAGTTGTGAGAACAGGAAGCAGCTACTGAAGAGGTCAGCCAGTTACAGAGAAAGCAGTGGGGCATCAGCGCCTCCGGGGAAAGATGGAGAGGAGAAAGGTGAATTGAAGGAGTGTAAATTCCACGAGAGGGATGGAAAATACCAGGACTTGATGGATTCTCACTGGCACAGACAGAAACACGCACATCCCATAATTAGCATGCTAGCAGGCAGTTAAACATCTCACACAAAGGCTCATTGTCGGGCTCCCGTTGCTCACATTGGAGACAATGCACAATAGGAGTCAGCAGGAGCCCCCAAATCACCCTAATAGCCGACGTGGTCCAGATCGGCCTCTCGTATTTTACCCTTCCGCCGATCACACTCCTTCACTCACTCACTGACTCACTAATGAAAAGCGGATAGCCTCGAGGCCCGAGGCTGCTGAGCTGCTGGCCCCTCTATCCTCATGTTCGTCCACCAGAATAAGAAAATCCTTCTCTGGTTGTTTTGGAGTTTATAGACTAAATAGGACTAACAGTTCTGATGGGATACATCCTGAGACTGACTGACAAAAGATACGGAATGCTTAATTAAAGAAAGATGAGGACTAGACCTTCATGACGGCTCAGAGCAAAACTTTCTTCGTCAGAAGATTCAGAGGTTGAGCTTTCAGAGCCGACAGACGTTATTTCTTGTGGTAAGGATTGTATTTTATTACAGGAACATAATCTCATAGTGAAAATGTTAAGGAGGATGTGTGTTGGAATCCATGTTGGCATGACAACACATTATGCGAAAATTTTAAAGGGGCAGTATTATGTATTTTCTGGGCATAGTGCCATTTTATATAGCACATTTAAGTAATTATGTGACCTTCAGTTGTTATAAAAATACTACATATCGCTATATATACCAAATATGACTTAAAAGAAATTTGATTTCGTAATTTAACATCTTGAAATTGGGCCTCTGTCTCTTTAAAACTCCTGCTCTTTCTGAAACTCCGCCTTCAGGAAGTCACCACAACATGGCTCCTCTATTATTAACCCTTTAACATTTTTTTTTCACCAGCTGAGAAGAAGCTTGTATAATGAGCTCAGCAGATGCGCAGTTCCTCCAGGCGGTTGCTAATTGCTTCTGGCTAGTCTGAAGGGAGCAGAGTGAGGGGTGGCGCTAAGATCACCACAGGAGCTACCTGAATGGTTGCCATGGAGAGTCAGGGATTTCTCAAACACGCATGAAAGCATCAAAGCAACACTCTAGGAATGTTTTAGATGAGGGGATAACATTATAACACGGAAAAAGTAAAAAAAAAAAAAAAGGCTAAACAAATACTTCTTTAAGTCTCAGTACCTACGTAGATGTGATTTTTTTTTTTTTGTTCTCTATTTTTTAGTGAATTTGCTAAGATGTCAAAAACATTTTTCCGCATTGTCAGAATTGGTTATTGTGAAGAAATTCTTCTCAAGTTTCCTCAAAATCTGAGCAATTCCAATTAATTTAATTCTGTTAAATGAATCAGAATTAATTTTATAGAACGCAAATAAAGTCTAAACTGTAATTTTACGTGTTTCCAGCAGAGAGCACAGTCTGAACATAGACAGAAAACATTTCTGTTTATGTTTGCGGAGTTAGGGGGATCAGTGGTCTGACCGGTTGAAACAGACTAAGAGTAAATGAGGGTAAAATAAATGCAGGGGAGGGGAAAAAACATGTAATTCTGTATTTTTACCCAAGAGCTGAATTAGTTATAAATGTCAGTAACATCTGCTATATTCATCAAGAGAAAATCTCAGTTCCATCTATACATGAGTACAAACTTGTCTTTAATGGGGTAAAAAAATTATACTGTTCAGAAATCAGGAACAAAGCATATTTCTTTAGTCCAATGAAAAAGTCCCACAGTGTCGCCCTCAGTGGTTTAAAGGGTTTGAGTTTCTCTGTGTTTTGAAGTGGAAGCAGAATTATACATAGTTTTCACCTCATCTATGTTACCGTCCTTATAATGCCTTCCCCGTCTTCTTTCCTTCATTGCTTCATTTCTCCTTCCAGTCTCTTATTTTCTTTTTAGATTAGAAACTGTTGTCTAAATGAACTTTAGTGTTTTATTGTGCGGTCAATGCAAAGGAAGGGGAGCTGTTGAAAGTTTAGTCTGGAACACTTTTTAAATGAAAAGTGTGTAAAAACCCAGTTCTTAATGCTTCATAGTATTTTTTCTCCAACCCGTTTTGAGTTTCTGTTCATCTTTTTTTGAGTGTTAAAACGACCACAGGGACATCTAGTGGCTGGAGTTGGATATAGCATAAAGATCTCAGCCAAACTTACTGTAAAAAGAACGAAGCGATAGGATAACATAGACATTTATTAACAACGTCAAAGGTGAACAAGGAAAAGTAAAGTGCTCTGTATTTCAGGTGTTCCTAAAATAAATTAATAAAATACGTTTCTTTCAGTTATGCTCCATGTTCTCTGCAAGAAGAGACTGAAAATTAAATAACAGGAATAGCGAAAAAATCTGCGTGATTTACGGTTCAGGAAGAACCTGGTACCAAAGTAGATAAAAAATATATCTATATATTTTTTATCCACATATGCATTTCCATTGTGCACATGACAAGTAATACAGCTCAAAACAGCATACATTTTTGTCTTTTTCTAGACTGAGTTCATCTTATGGAAGCACAAAGTTAAACATAAAATCAAGTTATGAATATCATCAGAAGTGGCTCTGATTTATGAGATATGGCTCACCACTCAGGGCGCCACCATAAGAGGGCGACACAACGGTGGGGGGGAAAAATTAAACCTGTTTCTTCTTCTTCTGCTAACTTGCTTGTCCAGTCAATCAAGAATGTAACAATGCAAAAAAAAAATATATATAGATGATTAAATAAATACAGGCGTACAGAGGGATAAACTTTGATCTGTCATTTATAAAAAAGAACAAAAAAAAACTTTTGACTGGCAGTGTGCCTATTTCAATTTAAGGATAAATGTTTCTGCTTCTGCTTAAAGTTTTTTCTTGGATTTTTACATTTAAACTTCAGCTATCTTATAAAAAATATATTCTATTAAGATCTTTTACTCAGATTTGGGTGATGATACTTTCCTTCAATCAATACAAGGACATATAATTGCTATAAAGAAAAGAAAAAAATGTGGTTAAACTTTTGAAAAGGATTTAAATCAGTTCTTTGAGATTACAATTTACAGTCTGTCTCTTGTAAAACGGCGATGCTACATTTGCTTGCTGCGCGTGTGAACAAAAACTTGATCATTTAAAACAACATTTTTGCCTTTAAAGCAGAAAAAAATCTCACATGGAAAGTGAAAGTAATTTGAATCTTAGGACTACCACAGTGATTGCACGCAGTTTTGTTGCATAGTACCTTTTCAGGACATTGTTTACAAATCAGCATAAATTCAAGGGAATTTACCTGCAAAAGTGAGGAGATGTCAACAAATTATATTTTCTAGAGAAAGAAAAAGTTAGGACACCCTGTCTTCTTGTAGCTACAATGACAAGCTACTTAGTCCACAGCATTTTAATAATCTCAGTGTCTGGGTTTTGACTTTCTATTGCCTTGACTCTTTTGGTTAAGGTTCATTTTTGGTTATTTTTATGCCACGCTTCTGTTTTCCCGTTTGTGTTTTCACAGATGTTCCTGTTGCACGGTGGAAGTCCTGGTGGATTCTGCATGACCCGATCCTGCCGCTGCAAACAACCCCCTAACCATGACTCTTCCACCTCCGTGCTTCACAGTTGGTGTGAAGTTTCTACATTTGGTTAACGTCCGCTGCCTGTGTTCAAATAGTACATTTCACACTCATCTGCTCATAGAACATTATTCCAACACTTCTTTCATGTAGGATATCCTAATTTTTTTACCCCCATGTAACTGCTGGCCTTTACAGCAGTTACATGCTGTACGGAAGTACAAAAGGGAAAACTCAATTTCAGATATTTTTGTAGTTTAATGAGCTGCTTGTAAAGACATCCTGAAATAATTAAAATGTCAAACTTAACTTCTTTCATGTTTTGTTTTTCGTTTCCAACTTTCTTTTAATGATTTCATTTTTTTTTATATAATTTTGTTCTGATTTACATTTTCAAAAGCAAACCAGCTTTCTTGCTTTGGTGTTACTTATATGTGTATGAATGGCTTCTAATCCTTAACAAACAATCGTTTATACACAAAGTCCCTAAAATCAGAGTTAGATCACATTCTAGCATCCAAACCTCTCGTCATCCTGAGTTGTCGTCTTATAATATCATCTATTATACAGTCATTGCACCATCTCAGACTGAAGCACTTCCCATGACATTCAGTTACTCTTGAATTAATCCTCTCTGTGCAAATCCAGCGACATGCTGAGCATGTCCGATGACTGTACTAGCAGCCTTCATCCCTTTTGTTTCCTGTTCGGGCCTCGCGGCGACCTTTCACCCCGTCACAGACACCGTCACAGACACCAAGTACACTTAAACTGCCCTGTTCTCCACATTACCCCCATACGGGATCAGAGGCACTCCTCCGCTTTTCCCCTCCAAACTCCAGACATTTGGCAAACAGCAACAGTACAGATACAACTTAAAGCCACTTCCCTCATCGCACCTTCACTAGAAACAAAGCTGAAAAAGCAGAACTATATATGCAACCAATCAAATAATCAACCAAAAAAAACCTCCTACTTTGATTATTTTCAATTGTAGCAAATCAATCTGTTTCCGTCTTCATAGAATCTGAAATCTAATTTACATTTTATGTCACATAAAAGTCAATTTAACCACTGAACATTTGAAATGCAGGGTCTTTTACGAAAATTCAAAACAGGCAATAAAAAAGCTGTGTTAGATGTGAAGTTTGTTTAGCTGTTTCTGTGTGGGGCACTGTGGAGTAGCTAGCAGTAGTCATTAGCTTCCCTGCACTAGACAGCAATCAGGAGTTTGTAGGATCAGGCATAAACAGCAATAGTTTGTGCACATACAAAATATTACAAAGATATTTTTAATGCTTTACAAGGTAAATATAATAATAATTCCTACCTGAAGCTAACTACTATTAGCACTTAGCAAGCAATGACAAACACCACAGCAAAGCACTCAACAGCAGAATATGTACAGCTCTACGAATGGAAAGTGACTTACTGAGAACAAATTGCAAGAGAGAAAAAGAGCAAATTGACTTTTTACTATTGCAACAATTGCTTTGTGAGAAACGCATGGCAGCCATATTGGATGTTGAGGTCTGGGTTGGCAGATGTGAGGCTAAATGGGTCATCAGTGTTGTAAATTTGCAAGAAAGTTTTAAAAACAAAACTGAAGAATATCTAAGTATTATATCCTTCTGAGCTGGTGTGTCATTTTAATGCAGCATTGCTTCAGCTGGCTAATATCTAAGTCGCTGTTAGCTTGACTCTCACATGAGAATATCTGAGCTCCTCAGATCACTCTGACTGCTGCGCCAGATTAAATTGTGACTGGTTGTAATTATTCCACACAACTCCACTGCAGAACAACCTGAACTGTTGATTTCAGAAATGCAAATAAACCCATCTGCTACACTTAGAGAATGCCCTTAAATGGCTAAGTTGCTTCAGGGATGTACTCAGAACTGCCCCCTGAAATTGCAAGCTTTTCAGTACAATGCAGAGAATTTTTAACTAAATCAGTTGCTTTCTTCTAAAATCTTGTAGTTACATTTCAAATAAAGTATTTTATACAAAGGTAATTTTGAAATATACACACATTCTAAAGTATACTTTAAATTATTGGTCTTAACAAGCTTGTGCTTTCATTTGGTGATGAACTCACAGTTAAATAAAGCCAAATGTTCGTCAGAGATATTTTGTCCACATGCTGAATCAGTCTCCTTGATCACTATGGCCCTCCAAGCATTGCAGTCTTGGAAAAACTATACTGCTGAAATTTTAACACAATACGTGAAAAGACAACAACAATTTAAAAAAAAGAGAGAGAAAGAAAGAAAGAAAACACTGGAAAGGCAAAATGAGCTTCAGCTTTTGTTCTTGTTGATGTAAGCTGAACACACATCCAACTTTCTGGACAAACAACCCAAGCTCCCGCTCTTTAGGCCTCTTGTTCACTCTTATAGCTGACTGGATCAAGAGGAATCGCAGTCTGTAGGATGTCAAACTCCATCTGGTTATTGTCCATGTCCAGAACACACATCACATTGTGACTGCCTGAGGTTATGGTTGCTGTGTCGTGAAACATGCTTTGAAAATCAACAGAAGTCCTCCTCTCCTCTGCCCTGTCCTTCCCTACCATCTGTGTGGAGTCAAATATGTCTTCCTCTTCCTCCTCCGCACAGCTCAGTGCGACCTCGTTCTCGTAGCAGAAGGCGGTCAGAGGCCGCGAGATCAAGTCTTGCGTAGACCTATGTGCCGATGCGCGAGATGCAGTGGAGGACGCTCGGCTCGCCACTTCATCGAGCTCTTTTGCGCTGAGATGGGGCGTTGACGTGACCTCGTAGGTATTGTGGAATCGTGCGTAGTCTACCTTGTAGCGGTCCCGGTCCTCGTAGATCACCGGCTCAAACCTGTGACCCCAGAAGATTTCTCTTGCAAGGTAAGAACTACGGAACTGCGTGGTCATGGCTGTGGCCTCCACCATCCCCTCCAAGATCACAACGATCTCAAAGTCGTCTGCTTCCAGATCAGCTCGGCTCAGGGTGTACAAGGGGCTATCCTTGTCTATCTCATGGACTATGACCAGTGGAGACACTAAAAACAGCCTGTCCGTGCCTTCATCGTAGCCCACATTGAGGTCCATCTGTTCCAAAGGGATGAACTCGCCCTCAGCTGTGACATACGATCGTATGAGCTGCGCACGGACATGAGCTTCCACGATGTGGCTTCTCCGCAGGTTGCCTACCCGCCACATCAGGCACAGTTTGCCATCACGAAGAGCAATGACGGCGTTTTTGGAGAACATCAGGGTCTGGTTCCTCTTCTTTGGCCGTGCCATCTTCGCCATGATGGTGCCAATCATGAAGGAGTCAATGATGCAACCAACAATGGACTGTATAACCACTGTCAACACAGCCAGAGGACACTCCT
Organism: Poecilia latipinna; assembly: GCF_001443285.1. NCBI lineage: Eukaryota > Metazoa > Chordata > Actinopteri > Cyprinodontiformes > Poeciliidae > Poecilia > Poecilia latipinna. The sequence goes on from NW_015113033.1 coordinate 269,689, forward strand.
CTGTAACACAGCGCCAGCCGTAACCAATAGTAGTCTGGGTTTCCATGGAGAAGAGGAGCGCCCCAACAAAGCCCTGAACGTGCAGTATGCAGGGCATCCTTTGTGTCTGCCCACCGACTGCATGCCCAGAGGAGGCTCCATACATTCCTGTCACCAGCACATTAGATTTCTGATTAGTGGGTTCATCAAAGTCCCCATGTGCAAGGGCGACAATGTAAAAGATTATACCAAAGATCAGCCATGAGATCAGAAAGCTGGTGCAGAATATAAGCAGTAGGTATCTCCAGCGGATGTCCACGCAGGTGGTGAAGATGTCGGCGAGGTAGCGCTGACTCCTGTCTTCCATGTTAGTGAACACCACGTTGCATTGGCCATTCTTCTTCACAAAACGGCTCCGGACTTGGCTGGAGCCCCTCGTCAGGACCTTCCCGTTGTAGTTGCTCATGCCTCTTTGTCTGCTGGAGCCGGGCACCACAGTGGAGGCTCCGGGCCTCCTTCTGCCTTCCTCTCTTTCCGCGTTGCTCTGCTCCTTCACGTTGGCAGAACCGTGACCGTTGTAGAGCGCAAGGCTGGAAATCTTCTGCAGCTCCTCCTCCGGTATGATGTCTGACACAATGCTGTACCTGTCAAACATTAACGTTAACATTAAATATTTTATATGTATAGGTAAAATATAATAATAATAATAATAATAATAATAATAATAATGTTCTATTGAGGAACGATTACAAAATTAAAGTAGACTCAAGCATCTGCATGAATGTCACTTTCTTTTTGGGCCTTTGAGGATTCGTTTCAGTCTTTTTGTTGAGGTCAAGAAACCATTTGAAAGAATAAAAAAGCAGGAGTTTGAATTTATTATGTTGTTTTTTTTCTCGATTAAACATATGCTCTTAAATAAGTCACACACTTGAAAATGAATGACCCAAATTTATCATTAAAAACTCAAAACTAGTAGGACATCCATTCCCATGGTGAGGGTGTGCAAATATTTCATCCACATCATATGCTACAGATTAATGCATAAACACATTACACTTATCCTTATGTTTGTTGAAAACAGAATAATATCATGAAAGAGTTGAAAGAACATTATGAAGATATTTTTGGTTCAAAAGTATTTCTGCTTTGTAACTGTGAAGTTCAAGTCGTAGAGAAAAATCCTACAAAAGAGCGGTGGCACTTCTTTAAAAGTACAAGTACAAAATGTCTTTATAGGACAATGTACTGATATTACAGTCAGCAGAAAATAATCTGTGCACCAGATACCACAAAGAACTAAAGATCAAGGCAAACACTTGTCTTTGGGATCCCCGATTACATTTTAGGAAACATAGAAAATCTCATAGCAACATTCATGGAAACACATCGCATGTAACTGAGTCAAATCTCTCAGTTAGACACAATCCACTCAAATTTGCAAAATTACTGTTCCACAGAGTGGCTCATCCAAAGTAACCTGTCTCTCCGGGAGGATTACCTGCTGGGAAGGTGAGTTCAGTTTAGCGATCTGAGACGGATTGCTGTCATCAGATTACGGGATTAGATTTGAATCAGTGTCAGTCTGACAACCTATTTCAAGAGTGACGGGTGTTTATGTCACTTCCATGTGTAGGTAAATGGCAAAACTCCCAGTTGATCATCCATTTACCCACTGACACATAATCGATGTGGTTGGGGAAATACTCCATTAGCGAAGTCAACGAATCCTCGGTTGGCTCCCCCATACAAAACCCTGAGACAGAAGACGTAAGCAATCAGAACCTCGTGAGTATAGAACATTTTAGACCTGGTTATGCTGAACTTTCTGTGTTAACATGGTGAATCCGTTTCACCTGAGTAACTGTTGTAGATCACTGCCTGCCTACATGCAGGATAATTTAGGGTGGCCTTGGCCTTTCTGAAGATCCTCTTGCTGTAAATACCCCTGAGCTGGGGCTGACTCACCCGGCCAAGCCATATTAACAAGTCCTCTATATTCTCACAGTACGATGTGAGACAACCACAGCTGCAGTATGACAACTAAAAACAACATACAGGCAGTCAAATAAAGCCTAAAGGTGGAGGTCGTTTCTACCCGGATGGAGGCTACGCACCTGTTGGACCTACTTCCCATGGCACCTGTCATTGCTGTGAATGGGCCACGGTGGGACGACAGACCACGCTGTGCCCCCAGACTTTAGGTCTCCATGGCTGATGAGGTGCATCTGAAGAGCCACCAAAGAGTTTAGGAACCTAAACAAAAGCAAAATATGAATGAAATCCAGAATCAGAGTAGCTGCAATGTAGTTTGGTAAAAAACCAGCCCCTTGTTCTACACTTTGCTTTCTACAGAGGGTCTGGACGGTTGGTTATTGGGAAACCTTTGCTTCCTCTGTTGAAGTTTGAAACTTTACTCAATTGCTAACATTTGTCCGTGACGTATGTATTTCCAGCTTGACTCTATGAAGCTTAAGATGTAAACAAATATCCTCCACTGTGAGAATAAAAGGCCCAAGCCCAACAAAATTATTATCAATATTTGAAAGAATGGCCAATGCGGACTGAACGGCTTCGATTACTTCCTCCACTGCCACTGCTAAAACATTGGCAGACTGCAATACTAAAACAGCACAGAAAAACGTCTCATCGTTCACAACTTCTCCTTCTGTTTTCTGATTGGCCCGGTTGAAATTCTACTATAGGAATCCACTTCAATGGGAGAAAACTTAGATGGCGATGAGAATCAAGTGGAATTGTGTAGGAATTGCTAGGTGACTGCAACTAGCAGTCACATGATTGCTAGTTGCAATCATGTGAATTTTAACTTTCTACTTAAAGATACGGGACAAAATATCTTAAATTACTACATTTTACATAACTGTGAAACTCCAAATCATGACTTTTTGTCATTTGTATTTCTGTAGAATGTTAGGTTTCATGAACTGAACATGTTGGGTTTGATTTTGACTAGTCTATATTTCAATCATCCATCCATCCATCCATCCATCCATCCATCCATCCATCCCCGCTTCTCCTTGCAGGCTTGCCGGAGTTATTCAATCAGTGAACTAAAATCTGGATTTAGATTTCATTTTGATCCAATCATGTAAAATATATCAGGACTCTGTGAACTCCTTTGACCTTCTCTTCTGCATCAGCAGAGTGAAGACAGGATTATCTTGTCACAGTGCTTCGCTCTGGGGGACGTCTCTTTGTGGTTTGCTAAATGTTGATGGGGTAATGTATCTGGACATGTGTAACATCTAACGTTCCTCCATGAAGTTCAGATCAGTTTTACATTTAGTTGCAAATTAAGCTAAAACAAAACAAAACAAAAAAAAAAAACCACATTCCTTAAACACCCATTTCACATGTTTTTATTTTAGTGTCTCACATTTCAATATATATATATATATTTTTAAATCGGGATTTGTTGTGACAAGCCAACACACAAAATGGTACACAATGTTGTAATGAGAAGAAAAGGATCGAAGGATCGTTTGAATTTTTCTAACACGCATAAATTTGAATGAACCCTTTCTAGAACCATCTTTTGCTGCGTTTACAGACGCAAGCCTTTAAGGAATCATTCTACCAGCTTCTATAGGTTGACATTTTTAGTCATGTGCTTAAGTGGCTCAATCAAAGTCCAGGCCTCGGTCCAATCAAAAATCTGGGACAAGGCTTAAAAAATTGATGTCAATAAACATTATTTGTTCAATCTGAACTTTTGTAAAGAAAAATTTGCACGCACACACAAAAAATAATTCCTTAAAGACCTTAAAGACGGAGAACTTCTCACCAGTGCAGAGGTTTTTCACCTAAATATCCTGTTTTGGTTTCTCAAAAACACAAAAGTACTTGGTGGCAGAAGTGGAAGTCTGCTGTCAAAAGAAAAAAAAAAGAAAGAAAGAAAAAAGCATGACTCGCACAGCGTGGACAGCAGAGTTTTATGGCCTGATGGGGGCATTGCCGCCAAATGGCATTTAGAGAAGCAATTATGCAAAGTAGTCTTTATGCAGGTCATTAAAAGGAGGAAATGAAGTCACTGTCTTGGAAAAGGTTTGAATTATTACCTAACACATTCAGTGACAAGTTATAGAACAAAGGTTTCCTGAGTGGCTTTAAATAGAAAATTACCTTTGCGTTTGTGTTGCTAAGATTGATTTTATTACATTTAGTCGAACTCAGAAAGATTGGCACATTATTAGTGTCATGTTTCCTGTTTTATTTGGCACAGTGGCCAGCAGCAGCTCAGACACCTTAATTGTATGATCAGAATTGTGCAAATAGGTTGTCTTGAAAATTACCATAAATACACAGACATTTTTCCAGGACAGAAAAACTTACTTAGGAAACAACAACACCTGTTTAGTTTTAGTTTTTTTTTTTTTCCTTGTAGGACAACAAACTTTTCTCCTCTTGAGTTTTTAATCCCTGTTTTTTGGGAACAGTGGAATAAAGATGTAGATTCAATCAACTCAACTAAGTTCATTTTTTGTATTTTAGACCATTAAAGCTTTGCATCAAAAACTTCTCATTTATGTAATTTTGAACACTTCTGCTTGATAAACATTTCTAAATTTGACCACATTTAATCTCATAATAATAACATTGATTTCTTTATTTTTTTTTTCTTTTTTATTTAATAATAAGACTGAATTATTTTCCCTCTTTTTCTTTTCTGAAGGTGGCAGAGGCACCGGCTTGACTCTGAACAAAAACCAGGCACACTAACATTGTCGGCTTCCGTTTGAGCTCATAAAATGTGAACAATTTGCTGAAAAGCACACAACTAAAGTAAAACACATCTTCCCTCATGTGCACATCTTCTGGTTATCAAAAAAAAAAAAAAAAACGCTGTGAATTGATCAACATCTCTACTCACCCTGCAGTTCAGACGTTGTTGTATTGCTTGGATGTGTTTGATCCTCCTTCTTCAGGAGTGAACCCTGCGTTCACTTGTCACGCCGATGCTCCCATGTTCTTTCTTTTTTTTTTTTCGTAATTTTCCTTTATTCCTCCAGTTTATTTTTTCCTCCTTTAGTTTCACGTTTGTTGCATATCTCTTATTTCATCCCAGTTGTGGTTGTCTTTTTAATCCTTTACTGTCTGTCCTGCTCTTCCTCCTCCACTGATTGTAATCCTGTCTACTCTACTGTGCTGTGTGAACTCAGAGCAGACTGAAAGTGCTGCGTCAATCAGTCCTTTGCAGGTCATGATGGGAGGAGGAGACGGAGAGGAAAGAAGACGATCAGGAGCTTCCTCCCTGTCTGAGCATCAGTCTTACCTACTGGCAAATATAATAATGTTATATTTTTCAAATATTAACATTTTTCTAATGACAGTTTCACTCATAATGTCTCTTTTATGCATACATGTTTAGTAGAATAAATGGATTTTTTTTTTAAATCAGGCGAGTGTTGTCCATAAACAATCACTGAACATTCACGGTGACATTGAGACGCAAAGTGAACCGCATTTAACACTCGCAGGTTGCTGATCGATTCAATGATCAGTGGTTGTTTTTTTATAGGCAGTAGAAATCCAAATAGAAGTACGAAAACATGCAAAATGTGAACAGAGCAGCAGATCAGAGGCACCAGAGCACAAAAATGTGATCAACAATCAGAAATACCTGAAAATAATCTATGTGAGTTTACAGAACTCTGGAGAGTCTCCAGTGTGCCAAACAAAAAGTCCAGCGTGCAGCGGCTGAGTGAATGTGGTCCGGACTCTGTGGATGAGAGTCATGGTTTGAGAGACGCTGTAGAAGGACAGAAGACCTGCTGTGTGATCCAGGTACACTCCGACTCTGGAGGATATCGGACCTCAGATGAAGGTCGGGATGTTGTCGTGCTCAAAACTAGACCTGCAGCAATTTGAAGCCCAGGATTTGTCATTACCTCCAAATTTACTGTCATTCCTTCTTCCTGCTTTGCTGATATTCTTGTATGCGACTGCTACAAACACTCTCTCTCCCCACTCCACCTCCCAGTAACGGCATCCAGTCAGACTCTCCCTACTCAGGACCTGCCACCAGTAAGTGAATCTGTCTGGGTGACTAGAATACGACTGGTGCCGAGTCGTCACCGTCGCCTTCCTGTTCCCCTCTGATAGTCTCAGCTGTGTGTTTGCTGTGTTTGGATCCAGTGTGATTTATGTGAATATTTCAAGAACCCAGCTCGGCTCTGTGGTTCTGGTTGTGGTTCTGACAGTAGACCATCCACCTGAGTGACCGTCGGTGAGATGTTTGTCCATGAGTCTCTCAGGAAGTCCTGTAGTTTGTCTCTGAGCTCTGACACAGCCTCTGTCACATCCTCAAAGTGTCTCAGAGGACGGATGTTGATGCTGGATGAGTGTGTCGACTCACTGAGTGCTGGCAGTGAGGGGTAGTTGAGGAGAAACCGGTTGGGATCCTCTGTGTGTGAGAGCTGTTCCAGCTCAGCGTCTTTCCTCCTCAGCTCGGTGATCTCCTGCTCCAGCTTCTCCTGAACGTCTTTGACTCGACTCACTTCGGTTTCCTGCTGGGATCTGATCTGCTGCTTCACATCAGAGCTTCTCTTCTGAAGGAGACGGATCAGCTGGGTGAAGATCTTCTCGCTGTCCTCCACTGTTTTATCACCACCTCCACCTCCCGCTGAAGCAGCTTCACATCTTCCTCCCTGCTCTGGATCATCTGCTGGATTTTTCCTCGTCTCTGCGGAGTGCAGAAATCACAGGCCACATCTTCAGGTCCAGCATCGCAGGGATCAGCTTGGAGTCCAGTCTTCTTCAGCTGCTCCACCAAAGCTGCTAGCATGGTGTTCTCCTTTATAACAGGCCTTTGGGTGAAGGTCACCTTGCACTGTGGGCAGTTGTAGCTTTTCTTCTCCTCGCTGTTGTCCCAGAAGTTTTTAATACAGTTCATACAGTAGCTGTGTCCACAGGAAGTAGTCACCGGATCCTTCAGTAGATCCAGACAGACGGAGCAGGAAAAGGTCTCTTGGTCCAGCTGATGCTGCTCCATTTCTCCTCTCGGTTACAGCGACTGTGTGAGTTTCACTCCTTGAAAACAGAAACAGGTTTGTTCTCTGACCTACGAATCACAGGTTGATGCCGAGAGGCTGCAGCCAATCAGATTTCACCCTCAGCTGATGCAGGTACAACCCAGCTTTGACGTGAGTTTGAAAACAAGAAAAAGAGGGAGGGATTTCACACTTTGATTCCAGGAAGAGAAAATCTCTTAAAGTAACAGTTTAACCATCATCACAGCAATTTTCTTTCTAAAACAACCAAGTCACCAAACTCGGCTGTCTAAATGTAATCTACAGTATCAGATAATGAAATAGAAGATTCATTGCTGCTCATTTGTTGTTTTGTTTTTTCCCTAAGCATACAATACATTTCATTTTCAGACTCTAGATATAAAAAACTGACAGAAACATATTCTAGATTGACAGATGTAATTGTAGTGAAATGGCTCTACAAAGCGTTTAATGGGAGATTTTGTTTTCCTAATCTGAACTTTGTGTTTGCCCTTGATGGGGGAAGTGTCACAGCCAGTTTAAAAAGTCTAAATGTTTAACCTGCACTAAGCTAACTAACTGGATCTTTTTCTGCAAAAACGTAAATATGACAAACCGTCGTGCCCGCATTCCATCATGTGAGGAAACACAACCAGTCAGGCATCCTCACCATGCTGTGTCTATGTATAAATAGCTTCTAATCAGGCCTGGGTGTCAGATTAGTTCCAATAACCTTTTGCTCAGCTCACGGTTATTATGGCAGCTTTCACATGGGTCAGCTCTGTCTGGGATTTCTATACATATATATATATATATGTGTGGGGGGGAGAAGGGGGGTAACCAAGTCACCATAGCAACCATTAGGTGCTATATCAGTGGTGAGTAAGTGATGCCAGAACAAAACCTGTTGAAAAATATTTTTTTAAAATAATAATTGCTGTTAAAAATGTCCCCAAAAAATATATATAAAAAGTATTTTAGACATTTGTTTATGGATGGACAGACCCATTCATGAATATTCTTGAAAAGTCCGTTCATTTCCGGAACTTTATTACTAAGTGAAACACGTAGTTACACACAATTGGATGTTTGAAAATCTTTATTTTTGTTAATTATGAAAATATGACATTTAAAATTAGAATACATCAGAAAAAAACTGCCTGCTAAAAGTTTGTTATTTTCAAAAATGTACTTTTAATCTGACGGACGAGACGTATATTCTAATTTATTGAATAAGAGATGTTTTTGTCTTGTATTTTCCTGGTAGCTTCTCGCCACCTGCCGCTTAATTAAGGATTTACAGGTTAAAATGCCATTTCTTCTAGATTGTCAAGTTCCACACAGTAAAAAAACAACAACACAGGAAATCCGTATAAAATGATGAGCTTTCAAAATAAAAGCTTACAATTTCATTGCACAAAACAGACATAGAATTTAGCTTAAAATGATCACAAACAGCAGCTTATATTTTTTGTCGCTGAGTGAAACTCGTGTATGAGACGTTTTCTTCGCTATTTTACGTGGGTTAAATCTGAACCGAAGAGTAAACACTTTTACTTTGAAAGCGCAAACAGAAAACGACGTAACTGTCAGATTCTAATCGGGCTAGCTTGACAGCCACGTCACCTCCTCTTCTCAGCTTGCCTCTGGAACCATCATTGCTCTCTCATGCCAGGAGTCTGTTCTGGAAATTGCGAACATTTTTTACCTGTTTACATACTCATATTTCAGACAAGCGGCCAACAGAGCCGTCTAACGTCAACTGCGAAGCTGCTAGCTTGTTTTTTCCTCTCTTAATCTGCTCCGAGCTTATTTTCCCTTTGTGGGTCAACAACTCAGAAGTCAGTGTTGTGGGAGTTTGAAGGCCTGTGAGGACTCTAGGGGCAACACCATGAACATCTTTCGGCTGGCAGGTGACGTGTCCCATTTGGTGGCTATTCTCATCCTGCTGATGAAGATATGGAGGTCCAAATCTTGTGCTGGTGAGCTTCCTCAGAAGTAACTGATTTCCTGCTGTATGACTGCACGGCGTCACTGTATGTGTGTTTTTGCAGTGTAAATGCTTCATTTCCTCATGGTTTGCATACTCGCCATAAAGCCTTCTGTAGTTATTAAAAATACTAAAATTATGGTTTCAGTTTGCACAGTTATGGTTACAGTTACAGTTACTTGTATGTGTGTAAAGGCTACGTGGCAGTGTCAACAAACCACAGTGCTCCGCCTACTTTATTACACTGGGGTTATCATTAAACTCAATTACATCGACTGTCAATGCTAATAATTAGCATGAAGGTGCTATTATCCACTGCTGCTCATAATCAAGCTTTCTCTGTCTCGCAGGCATCTCTGGGAAGTCTCAGGTGCTCTTCGCACTTGTTTTTACCACCAGGTACCTTGACCTGTTCACAGTCTACATCTCGGCCTACAACACAGTCATGAAGGTACGTTGGAGAACTCACGCTGATTAATTATCTCACAAGAAAAGTTAAAGTGCGTGTGGGGGGGAATGTGTTGTTCTCCTTTAGATGAGCCTTTTTGTAACTTCCCCTTTGTACACGACTACATTTACAGGTTCATTTTCATAAATTAGAGTAACATGATACATTACACGCACTGTGAGGATCTTCAAGCATTTATTTGTGTTCATTTAACAAAAACCTGCATTAGACCAATGAGGAAAAAAACGGAAAATAAAACGTTAAGGTCTTCACGTCGCAAGGAAGAGTACCGTCCAGCAGACTTTCAACATAATGAGACTAAAGAGGTCTTTGCTAAAGAAACTGGCTGTTTATGGAGTTGTTGTATCCAAGCATGTGAAGCTAAGTGGATGGAAAAAAAGAGTGTGACTGAAGTGTGCATAAGAAATGGGGGTGACTGCAGCCTTGAGGGGACTGTGAAGCAAAGTCCATATGTGTTACAAGAGTTGCGTCACACACACACACACATACACACACACACACACACACACACACACACTGCATGTTTGTGTTGCTATCTTTGTGGGGGCTTTCCATTGACTTCCATTCATTTCTACAGCCTAAACCTTACCTTTACCCTTTTCCTAACCCTATCCATCACATACCTAACCCTAAGCCTAACCAAAACTCAATTCATACCTTAGCCCTAACTCTGACCCCATTTAGTGCTTCAGAAAATGTCATTACTATGATTGCAGTTCTCTGATTCCGATTTTTGGCAGATACTGATTTTATTTTGGTTTAAATGGTTGTTAAATGTAGCGACTGAGTTGGCAACAGTGGGGTGACTATTGTTACTGTCTCCTTTCACTCTCATGGCAGAGCGAAAGGAGACAGTGGCTGATTTTCAGACCTTTGTGGAGGTAGATAAGATCAATGGATAAGATCAGTTTCTCATGTAAGAATTGGCCAATTTCCCACAATTAGGGAACTGGCTTAATAAACGATCGACACGCAGAGTTGAAATGGATGGAACTTGAATTATCAGCTACCACATATGTTAGCAGTTCAATGAGTTGAGCAGCTCGTTTCCGTAGCAGTGATGCAAAGCAGGCAGCTTTGTGCAAAGCCAGCGAGTGATAAGTTGAAGGTCGTGTCTTTAATCAGTGTTTGACTCTGTTCTCAGGTGGTGTTTCTGGCTCTGTCCTACGCTACGGTGTATTTGATCTACATGCGCTTCAGGAACTCGTACGATTCAGAGAACGACACGTTCAGAGTGGAGTTCTTGCTGATTCCGGTGATCGGCCTGTCCTTCCTGGAGAACTACGCCTTCACTCCACTAGAGGTAAACGAATACGAGTCCGCAGATCCTGGAAACTCTTTCGCTTTTTTTTATGTGATGAAGGTAGAAACGGACACGTGTCCCTCTCCTCGATCCTTCCTCCAGATCTTGTGGACCTTCTCCATCTTCCTGGAGTCCGTCGCCATAATGCCCCAGCTCTTCATGATCACCAAGACGGGCGAGGCGGAGTCCATCACCACCCACTACCTGTTCTTCCTCGGCCTCTACAGGGCCCTGTACATCGCCAACTGGGTGTGGCGCTACCACACCGAGGGCTTCTACGACCAGATCGCCATCGTGTCCGGAGTCGTTCAGACCATCTTCTACTGCGACTTCTTTTACCTTTACGTCACGAGGGGTGAGGAAATCCGCACACCGAGTTCAATCGTCTATCTCCCGAGGAAAAAAAAACAGAGTGCGTTCTCACAGTTTCTTGTATCTTTTTGCAGTTCTCCGAGGAAGAGGGAAGATGAGCCTGCCAATGCCGGTTTAGGTTTCACGTCAGTGCCTGCCACAGCAGAATCCTTTCGCCTTTCCCTGTAGCTGTACTTTAGCAAAAGGGACTAAAGGTCTTATATTTGTAGACCAAAATTAAATAGATTATTTTGTTTTGTTTTGTTTGACTGGTACTTTAAGTCTGTGTTTGTGTGTAATCGTATAAGTGCGTGCGCGACAATGCGGCGCGGATGTGTCATTCTGCTTTTTCCTGAGATGCAAATAGGACCCGAGACACTCATTGCCGGTGAGCGCCGCGGTTCTCTGCGGATTACAGCGAGGAGAGTGCTTTTTTTTTTTTTCGTCCCAACATTTCCTTTTTCAGAAACTGCTTTCGACTCTGGAGCTCTTTGAAATAACCAGCCTGGTTTTTTTTGTACTAACGGTTTTGAATGTCGAACGCACGAAAACAAACTTGTAGGTTGTTTCAGCCGGTGTTTTCAGCACTCAGGTAGACCGTAGCTTTAATCGTGAGAGGTTCCTAAACTAAACGTCACCAAATGTCCAACATGTGAAAACCCCAATGTTTTGTTTTCTCACAGATTGTATTAATAGGCACTCCCTGAATAACTTACTGTATTTTCTATTGCCAAGTTTGTTACGGTTATGGATTTCTTGTTTACCTTGTCTTGTGTAATTGTTCTTTTTTGTTGTTGTTGGGGGGGTAAAAAAAAAGGGCTTAACATCATATTGTTATGAAAAGCCAAAGAAGCTGCAGTGTTTTACTTTAAACTTTCTCATTTCTATTGTAATTTCAAAAGTGTTAGTCAATGAAATCAGAAATCCACTTTTTGCTTTTATTACATGAGGAATTCTCTTAGCTCAAAGATCTGGTCATGTTTTGTTTTCAGAAACATTCACACTACTTCCCGGTCTTAAAGTGCTCTTAAGACGTGTAGAGACTGAAAGTATCTGATGTGATCAACAGAACGCTGTTGTGAGTCTTCCTTTCAACACATCACGTCTTTGTGATAATAAAGGTTGTCCATCTTTATTCAGAGACTCAAACCAGCATGTCGTCGGCGAGTCCGTCAGTGCAGCAGGGTTTTTTTGTGTTTCTGCAGTACCTTGCCGCCTTCTTTCACCGCTCCTTCCAGCACTTTCGCAGCGGACCTGATGGAGAGCGGCGACACCGCCAGACCCATCGCCTTCTCCACCACCTTCGCCTTCTTCACTGGTTTGCTCTTGTCCTTTCCCACGATACCTGCCCCCTCCGCTGCTCCTCTGCCCAGTGCAGTCAGCAGCTCGCACCAGAACAGCCTCTCGGCTCTCTTCTTGGCCTCCTCTTCCTCTCTCCTCGCTCTCTCCAAGTCTTCTGCTTTCTCCTTTCCTTCAGTCTCCTTGAGAGACGCCTGAAGTTTGGGTCCTCTCTCCTCCAGTATCCTCTCCCACGCCTCCCTAATTGTACTCTCAGCCTCCTTGAACGTGACGTTGCTGTACCAGCTGCCTCGGTTGTTTGAAACAATCTCGTCAATCTTTTTAAGAAGGGTTAAGACTTGCTCTGGGCACTCCGACGTCCCTTCTTGCCTGCTGTTGTCAAAGACGTGATACCCCCCATGGCAGCTGCTGACAAACCCGGACAGCTCCGGACTCTCATCCAGGAAGGACTCGACCGATTTGCCTCGGAGCTGGTCCCCCCAGGTGAACAGGACCATGGCGAATCTGGATATCTCAGCCCCAAACATCGCCTTGACCCACTCCAAGGTCTCTCTCTCCTCCTGGGTGTACCTGCCTAGCTGCAGGGTCACCAAAAACACGTGGGGTCCTGGGGAGTACAAGCTAACGCTCTGGCCCACCTCGGCCATGACTTCCTGTGGGGACAGGTCTGTATGGAAGAACCCTGGGGTGTCGATTACCGAGACACTCCGACCGCCTGCTGTCCCGGTCTGTCTCCTGCACCTTGCGGTGACAGAAGAGGGGGACAGCTCAACCCAGAAGGCCGGTCTACCCAGGATGGTGTTTCCTGAGGAGCTTCTGCCCGTCCCAGTCCTGCCCAGCAGTACAATCCTCAAAGGTTCGGTCTTCGATTCGAGAGAGGGCTGACTGCCTGAAAAAGAAAGAAACACACACGGTTTGTTGATGCTTTCTTGCATAGGGTCCCCTGACCTGCATAGCTGTTCTATGCAGCAGCGGTAGGTTCTGCTCTGCACGGTGATATGAGCTGCTGTGCAGAGAGCATCCAAAGCTCTGGTGGAAGATAAGCAAGCAAAACAATGTCGCAAAAGAAGGAACTTACCCTTCAGGGAGAGAGGATAGAATAAAGACAAGATAAAAACATGTTTTTTCCTGGTAACGTAATGTTTATCAGAAAGATTTGTGGAGCTGCAAATAGAAACTTGATGGGGACCTGGAACGGTCCAGTTCAACGGCCGAACATTTATGCTACAATGTTTGTATTTGAGTGAAACCGAGTTTTAACTTTAAATGAGTTGATTCTTGTGGTTGGTTTTGTGTATTTATGAGGGTTCTTTGGCTTCAAAATGGTGAGTTTGGTCATTATAATTACAACTTTTCAATGTTCGGCATTGTCTAGCAAAATGATTTTACATCAGGCTACATGGCTGCTGCATTAATTATTCAAATGAGCTGCTGTATCTGTACTTGGCGATATATATTAGTTTGCTGCTGAGCATGATTATTTATATATCTAAAACAAACTTTATTTTTACATCAATTTATAAGTTATGACTGCAGTTTTCTGGCCGATTCCTGGTTACCGATTTTTAAAAAGCCTGACCTGCTGATTTTGATTTTGGCCGATTCCAGTTTTTTTTGTCTGAAATGTCACTAAATGTAGCAAGAAAGTCACTGAGTTGGCAACAGTGGGGTGAATATTGTTAACTGTAAACATGCAGACCTGACCTGGAGGCCCGGTCAGTCAGTCAAACCTCTCACTACAGAGCAGAAGAGGACAGAGGCTGATTTATAAACCTTTCCTGAGGTTAAGAAGATCGGTGGATATTGACCTCACATGTATCAGTCGATCACCAATGCCCCAAAGTTGAGGAAATCGACGCCAATAAATGCATGCCATATTATATGTGCCTATAGAATATAATGTAAACATCACAGTCAGAGATGCAGTAAGTTTGGCAGGTTTTTAAATTATTTAATAATCTATTTATTGCAACCAATCCACATTATAAGCAAAACAAGAGGGCCCCAAACCCAAATTGAATAAAAGCAAAAGTTAAAAAAAAAAAAATACATATGTAAATTACAGTCGGTGTATTTGTAATTTAAAAGGCTTGTGTAGAAAGTTCTCCTGTATAAGTCCTTCTGGGTTGTTTTCTGGGTGGGCGAAAAAAAACGACAATTTATTTCGGTGTATAAGCTGTAATGTCGATAGTGTTTTGAAGTTACATTTGTTGGAAATAGGTGTAAAAAAAACAAAAAAACAAAATCAAACCAGCTGACTGAAAGACCTACAAGTAGAGTCCTGAAGCCAACGTCTTAGTCCAATATGGAATGATGCATAATGATTAGGAATGTATCTCGGAACAGGAAGGGCTGATGTTAAAGTTGGGGAAGCTCACCTGGAGAACATGTTTAGCTTATTTACTAAATTTCATGAAGCAATACTGAAAAATATATTTTAACATTTATACCACATTACTTAAGCAGCAATATATATTTTTTTCCCCGTTTTTATGAATAGATAGGGAGGGGGGTGTGTGGGTGTGTGGGGGGGGGGGGGTCAAGTTTGAAATTGTTAAGGATTTAAAATGTGTGTTAATTTTATGTTCCGTGAATAGATCCAACTGTAAGATGCCTGTCTGAACCACACTAGGACACAGCGAGATGCTGCGGCTGCCCTGGTGCAGAACGGAGGACACTTACCTTCGTGTGACGCAGCATTTCCAGATGACATCCTGTCAGGAAAATGCGATGCAAAACCTTTACTGCGATTAATATTCCTGAGCAGATGGTGAAGGGAAAAACGACAGGTTGCCTGTTTTCTTGCTGTGACTCGGACGTCCTCCTGGATGTAAAAAAAACAAACAAAAAAAAAGGTTAAATTTTCATCTGGCGTCAGAGCGCAGATGCAGCAACGGGGAGCGGATCTTCACACTGACGCACAATTTGAACTCAAAGACAGTTATTGCATGCACGAAATACTTACCGATGGTGGAAAATGCTATAATAATTAAATAAAAGTCTATTAAACCGACGAAAAGCAATACGATATTTAATACAGTTTTTGTAAAAATTGTAGACGGTCTGCAGCTCACTTTTATGGCCACTAGGAGGCACTGAACACCCACCGTCGGAATTCCCCGGGAACCGTCGAGAAAGGACACTGACCATGTCGGTGGTCCCAAATCCTCACTTGACAAAGATCACTCACAGGATATTGGTCACATAAGATAAAATAAGACAAATAACCCCAACTATATCTAGTTGGAGTCGCTTTTCCTCACACACCAGCTTTTCTCTTCCACACTAGGTCAACTTCAAATTACTGGAGATGCTCATATCTTTTATTATGCTTTCATTTGGAATCTGTGTAGTATGAAATATCCCCTCGGAGTCAGACACATTGTTTTGTTTGGTAAATATGACCCTCCTATTGAATATAAATAATCATTGAAGTACCAGAAAAACAAAAGTAACACTGCAAACCTGAAATGCCAAAACCTTACATATAAAATCCAAAGGAAATGCTTTTATTTGACTGAATTGAACACAGCTCAGACAAGCAACAGAGCTTTGTGCTGTAGTGAGCAAGGAATATTCAAGTCATGACTGCTACTGTAGCTTATTATTATTACTTTTTGTACATTTGACATATAGCTATAGAGAACCGAAGTTGTGCTCATAGGTTTACATACACTGACAAAATATACATGATAATACAAAAACCTTTTCCGACACTCATGGTTTCACCCAATAACCTCACTGGTTTTTCTAGATTCATAACCACAGAGAAAGTTATATTAACAAAGGATGTGTGTTAGAAGGTAACTGAACTGTATAAAACAGAAAAGGGACATGAAAAGTAAAAAATGAGGCATTTAGTTGAAAGTAATCCAAGGTCAGGCAGACCGACAAGTTATTTGACATGCCAAAAAAATTTACACAAAACCCAAATAACTTTGTCTGATGTAAAAAAAAAAAAAAGGCTGCAGGGTTGAGTCGCCAGAAGAAAAGGCACTGCAACAAAACAGCGTGAGGGCAGAACCCGGAGCAAAAGCCAGAACTGGTGCTGCTGGTTCCATGAGGGCGCAACACATGGCATGAAATATGTAAACTTTTTATCAGGGTCACTTGGTTAGTTTCTGTTGTCCTAATGATTTAAAAAGAGCAAAATGACCAAATGACTTCGTCAACCACTAAGCAACACATGGTTGTTTTTTGTTTTGTTTTGTTTTTTCATATTCAGAATGAAAACTTATGAGCAGAAGTTTACATGCTAGAAAAATGCAAAATGAAAGTTTGAGAAATGTGCAAAAACAAGTCCAGCTTTCTGTTTATACTCATCAAACTGGGTGCAATATGTCACAGAGACTAAAATATTACAAGATATACTCAAGTTAGGGCTGGACAATCAATCAACAACAATATAGATGGATACAGACACGTGATCAGTATCTACAGATGTAATGTCTGATAGAATGTTCAATAATTTCACTGAACTCCAATCCAGAACCGCACAGCATTCTGGGAGATGTAAGCAGAGGAAAGGCTTTAGTACAGGAGTGTCAAACTCCAGTCCTCAAGGGCCACTGTCCTGCAGTTTTTAGATGTGCCACAGGTAGAAAACGCTGGAATGAAATGGCTTAATTACCTCCTCCTTGTGTCAAGTTCTCCAGCGCCTTGCTAATGACCTAATTATTATTTTCAGGTGTGGCGCAGCAGAGGTACATCTAAAAGTTGCAGGGCAGTGGCCCCCCAGGATTGGAGCTTGACACCTGTGCTTTAGTAGCTCAACCTCTCGCAGCCAGCTAAGCAAGGTCAGTGGCATCAACTGATTCACTCACTCACTCACTCATTCGTTACCTAGCAACTCACTCGCTCTTTGGTTGCCTAGCAACAACCTGTTGAGTAACTGGCGCAGAAGCAGTTTCAGGTTTCGCCACTGTGCCTCATAACTGCTTAAAGGTTTAAAAATGGCGTGGAATGAAAACTGGCTAAAACAGGAAAGGACATGTAACCAGTTTGGGAGTATTTCAGATATTTAAAACAAAAAAAACAATCAGTAATTATTGATATCGACTGAGATGAGACGCCCATATCATCCAACCCCAACATCATCCAGCCCTAACTCAAGTTTTTATCTACTATGAATAAATACAGTGATCGAAAAAAGAATATGTTGGGTTTTTCACTTCTTCATGGAGTGCTGGAGTGTGATTGCAACTTGAAGCTGACAGAGTTTGACATCAGGATGAACTGGTGGACGGTCTGTCCCACTCCACCAGGTTTCTCACAGGAAGTGATGCTCCCTTACTTGGAGCCTCCCTCGTCTGTCCGTCGTCCCGAGGCGAGTCGCGCCCTGAAAGTGGTGCGTCTCTCTCTGAACCATTTGCAGTGGCACAAGAAGGCGCGACTCCCTCTCCGTTCAGCTCAACACCCTCACAGTGCGCCTCGCTCTCAGTGTTCGCCTTCGACGCCCTCCTGTCGTCAATCTCCAAGTCAAAGTGGGTGTTTTCCTCCCCAATCCCAAGTCCAAAGTTCTCCAGGATGTCCATTACAGACGGCGTGGATGGAGCGCAGGGGTTGTCCTCCTCAATAAGATTCAGCGTCGGCAAGATGTCCACCAGCTCCGCCATCTCCATCGGCCGGATGACGTCCGTGATGCTGGGGTTGAAGTCTATGGTGTCCAACACCGTGGCCTCCAGCTGAGCCACAGCGGCAGAGCTAAGTCCGTTGTCCATTAAAGCGCTGGTGTATCCGTCCTCCGGCAGGCCGACGCCGGACAGGTCCGCCGTTGACTGAGAGCTGATGTCAACTGGGTACCCTCCCTTCACGATGCCCTCCATCAGCCTGAGCGCAGCGTTCTCCCGGACAAGCGGGACTCTTTCTGGAACGTGGACCTCGGTGGTAACCGGTATGGGGACACCGGAGGAACCTCCTGAAAAGTGAAGAGAGAATCAGAAAGGAGTTGGGAGTGAGGACGACTTTCTGGACATTTCCCCAGGTTTTAATTTTTTGCCCAAAAAAAAAAAAAAAAAAAAAAGGAGGTAATTTCTACAATGAAGACTTTTGAAGAGGTAAAATATGAGAAGGTTTTCATCTTACACTGCTTTCTCGCATTCTGTCCTTTTTACAACCTGAAGCTTAAATGTGTTGTGATTTTATGGTGAAAATATCAACAGACACTCTTGACCTCAAGCTACTTTAAAAGAAAAACGGGTCAAAAATGGACTCTTTATATGTGTAAAGCTGGTAGAAACTTTGTGTTGGTCTCTTTTGCGATAAACTTTTAAAAGTTTCTTATAAAAAGTTCTGATTACAGAGCTAAGGTGTGAGGAAACATTTTAGATGATCTCAGGTGGAACCCAGTTCATATGCTAGTCATGCTAACATTTTCTTTTATCTTCTTAGCAAACCCCACAAAGAGCAACATCTGATTAAAAAGAGAAGTAAGGGACAAAGATGTTTGAATATGACTGTTAGTGCAGAATATTTTACTGTGATCAAACTCTTGTGCAACATTTTCAATCTTTAATTCTAAAAACTGTGCTAAAAAGATTAAACGAGGCACGCTAACCATGCATGGCGCTGCCATTACCTGCTAAAGATCTTTGTGTTTGGATGCGGCTGGGCCACTTCAACCTTGCAGTCAAGCTGTCTTCCTCTTCTTCGCCGTCAGGACAGGACGGTGGGTCCCCCCCCATCACCAGGCCCAAAGGCACCGCCCCCACCCACTGCTTGGAGCGGACACACTGCAGACAGTCCATTATCCAACGGGCGTTCCTCCATGCCATCTCCAAACGCTGTGGGAAAAATAGTTCAATCCATTTTACTGCTGGCCGACATCCAGGGAGTCGGTTTCCTTTGGTAAATGCTCATCAGTAATCAATTTCAGCTTTTATCCAGCTAGAAATATAAAAAGGTTGTTTTTTTATGCTCTTACACGAGAAAGGTCAGTGATGTTATTGAGGCGCTCCCGGGCTTCCTGCACCTCCTTGGTGTCCAGCGCTTCACGCAGGGCCTGCTGGGCCAGGTGAGTGTCCAGCTCCAGCCTCACCCAGGCCTGGCAGTACTGAGTCAGGAAGTCCCGCTCGTAGGTCCAGAAGTGAACTGGATGATGACGAGTCACAGAGCAAACAGAAGAGCTGATGTTAAATTGACCTGAAAGCTTGAATAATCAGATTCTTTCCCACAGGAATTTGGCTTTTTTTGTTGTTGTTCACTGCAATTATTTTTAATTTCTGCTCTTTAGTTCTTTTGGATATGGCACAAACTGATCTTAAAGTGGCATTTCTATAAAACGAATGCCTTATACTTTATCAAATACAACAACACACAGCTTTCTTATGGAGAGGACGCAACGCTTTTCTTGCAAGATTTCTTTCATAGGTCCATAGAAGTCACACTTTAAAGTGAGGTTATTTTTTTACACTCTGTTTAACATGAGTCAGGTATTTTTAAAAAAAAAAAAAAAAAAAAAAAAAAAATCAAGCTTCTCTGTATTCTCCCTGTGGTTTTACAGCCATCTGCAGAAATACACAACTCAGTCAGAAACAACCAATCAGAGCCAGGAGGAGGGTCTTTGCGCTGTCAATCATGCCATGAATGCTACGGCTAGTTAGCATGGCCACAGATGATGGGTGACAAATAGTTTTCCTGGAACGTTAAGTTGTTTCTGCACCTTTAGCACATTGAGCAGCGAGTACATTTGGGTTGATTGACAGCGCTAAAAACCGCCTCCTGGCTCCGATTGGTTGTTTTTGATTGGAAGTTCTGCATTTCTGCAGATACTAATAGAGGTATTGGGGGAAAGCTGAGGAGCTTCATTTGTTGTCAGTTTGTTTCTGTCCCATACTGTACTGCCACAAAGAACTGACAATATTAACAAATATGTAAAAAAACATAGATTTAAAAAAAAATAAAAGTTACATAACGAAGCTTTAATCAAGAAACGATTCACCCAGTCTGCTCTACCTCATTCAAAACAGATCCAAGCCACATGTGTTTTCCCTCTCACCCAGTTCAAAGATCTGCAGAGGCAGGGTGAGGCCGGGCTCTTTGGTTCCCACCATAGGCCAGTAACTGGAGCTGAAGTCCTCACTGGGAGGCAGGAGCAGGAGCATGGAGACCTTCCCACCGAACTGCAGCAGCTCCTGCGTGTACACGCCATACTGGTAGGCCTGCGAGAACCACGGTTGCATAGGCAAAGATGAGGAATGTGCCTCATTCGTCAAGTTAGATAAGAAACATATTGAAACCTGGGTTAGAAATATATATTATTACTACGGGATAGACAAGAACCCTGATATATGCTGTGTGTAATTGTGAAGTGACAGGACAATCTGTTTCGCAAATAAAGATCTAAAATGTTCTTTCAAACCCCCTCTTTTTCTGTTACCCCTAAATAAATATAATGCAACCGTCTCGCTTCAAAGATGACACAAGGTGCAGAGTTCATTGGTTGTGGATGTAAACACAGATTTTCTGTGAAGGCCACAAAGTTTGAGAGAAAACTAACACTGTTAACACACGGCGGTGGAGGCATCATGCTATGGTGATACATTTCCCCAAACACAGACAGGGAATTTGATCAGAGTCGGATGAGGCTGAGCAACGTGCAGGAGGTTCACCTTCCTGCAGGACAAACGTTCAGCGCTACAGCTATGATGGCCTAGTCAAAGTTCAGATTTACATGTAACTGATAATCTGTGGCAAGATTTAACATTTCGTGTTTACAGATGCGCTCTGTCCAATCCCACTTGATCTGTTTTGTAATGAGAAATAAAAAAAATAAAAATAAAGTAAATTTCTCGGCGTGTGAAGCTGGCAGGACACGTCACAAGCTGCTGAAACAAAAGTTGGTTTTGTACCGTATCGGCCATTTTGTCCATCACATAAAACCCCATCAGCACGCATACATACATCAACCTGGCTAATCTCAGCATGTTTACTAGAAATGAATGCTGCCCATGGCAGTGCAAGGCTTTAGGAAAGTCATTTTTAGAGGAAGGTTTTGTTCCAGTTTTACCCTGTAGAGGGGGATGTTGAGCTTCGTCAGGAGAAGTGTGACTGCGGCTCTCAGAGACCTGACAAACTCCTCCACTCCGCTGCTCTCGTCCTCGCCGCTCGGCGGACTCTGAGCGCTGCCGCTGTGTGCAGTGTAAACATGGCTCTGGAGCCAGGTCCACTCCTCTCTGTGGCCCGGTGACAAAGAGAAGAAGAAAACAGTGATTAAATAACTTCTGAGTATTGTTTGTGTCTGTGAACTTTAACGGCACGTCCCTCGGCGTTACCTGGTCACGTGTGGATTGTGTCGGACCCGTGTGTGGCAGAGGAGGTTTGGCAGCCGCTGCGGCACGAGGACCCTGATCTGGTCCACCGAGCTGCACAGTTTCAGGATGCCCACGAACAGGCCGGGCTGGGCCCACTGGATGCTGTGCCTGTGGAAGGACAGCTTGTCCTGGCGGAGCAGGACACATTTGGTTTCCAGTAAATTTAAACACCGTTCGTCTCCGTTTTGACCAAACGTAAACTCACCTTCAGTTGCTCAAAGAGCGTATCCATGGCAGTGGGCTCGGGCAGCAGAGGGGTTCTGCTGCGGTTCCGCTCCAGCCGGTCCAGAGGAATCCAGTGGAATGGGGGGTCAGGAGGGCTGATGTACAGAAACAGAGCAAAACTTTGATGTTTCAGCAAAACTCTGTCATTTTTCTTCCAGGAACGACAACAGAAAAGTACGGCAAGCAGAGCGAGAATAAAATCAGAGTCAAATATCTTTCATTCAACAAATGTGCTGCACTGCAGGGTCAAACATTTTTTTCATTTTGGGCCATATCTAGATCACAAATGTCTTCAAAGTGCTGGTTGTGGAAGAATGTAGTGATAAAACTACACAATAAACTGCTACAAAAAACAATAAAAACTCATCTCTTCATTCGATGAGTACTTCTTGAAATTTTATAATATTTAACATCTTTTCACATCAATATAAAAGTAGCAGTACAGAGATAACAAAAATGGTTTGATTTGACTGATAAGATCACATTTAAGCACTCAGTTAGACTCTTGTGTCCTTGAAGAGTCTAGAGGGCCACATGAAAACTTAGAGCGGGCTGGATTTGGCCCCCGTGCCTTCAGTTTGGCACACATTTCCTACAGGCTGGGTGAAAAGACTCCGTCTCACCTTGATGGAGGATTTGGGAACTCCCTCAACGTCACTATTAGCAGATTGCCCTGCCTGTCTTTCAGCGGCTCGTAGTACACCTGACCCAAATCCATTGTTCCTAGAGAAGACTGACAGCAGACACAAGAGCAAAAGGTAAAACTGAGGACGTTAAAGATTAGTGCGTGTTAAAACACAGCCTCGGATGCTTGCGTAGATTAGACGAGCTCGGCAAAAAGACGACAAGGAGAGAAAAGGGGGGAGAAGGAGGAGATGTAAAGGAGGTCATTAAAATTGCAATTAAGCCAACGTGACGGCGCTTATCTGGAGAATAAGAGGCTCAACTTCCTACCTGCAGCTGGGAAACGGCTTTTAAGATGTTGTGCCGGTTCTGAAGGAGGGAGGAGGGCGAGGAGTGAGCAGACGACAGGCCCTGCTGAAGCCAGGGCACCTGCTGCCATGCGCAGGACAGCTGAAAGAGAGAATGGAGGGACATGCAGGTGTTTTAGGCATTTGAGTTGGGAAAAAAATGGCATGTACAGTTTCCTACGGTCGTCGTGGGCGTGAACATAAATATTTGTGTTCATATGTTATGAGCCTGTTATGAATCCAGTCTTTTGCACGCTTGTATTTGCTCACCTTGGCGAACCACAGGAAGTCTTGGGTGATGGAGGTGGAGCAGCACTGGATCTCCACCAGTGGGATCTGATCCTCAGCGGCCACCAGGATGTTGTCCTTGTGGTAGAAAACAGTGGCCAAGTACACACCCCTGGTAACGTAGAGGACCCTTGTTAAGACTTTCACATGTCACTCACATGGAAAGGGAAATAAATTAAAGTAATTTCACATAAAGAGTGAAATGAATGTTGACTTGTGTGGCTTTCTGGTTGTTTTAGATCATTTGTGAGCTACAGAAGCCTTACTGTGACAGGGTTTCCCACAGTGTAATATAAGCCTGGCGGGCCACCAGGCTTTACTTGTGTCCCCACCAGGCTTAGCGTTGTTTATTTAATTTTTTTTAATTATTGCCTTTTTTTTTACGACTTTATAGTTGGTGTTTAGATATTAATGTTCCAGGGATAATTTCAAATTTCTTGTCAATTTAAAAAAAAAAAAATTTTAATTCAAAAACATGGTGGCCGGCTGGATGAATGACTGCCCCAGCGCCCCGGGCTTAGAAAGTTTTCTGGGGGAAACCCTTTGTGTCAGCTGCTCTTTTCAAGCGTTTGGGTTTAGCCTGTGCAATCTGCACGGCTCTAACTACGTCCCATTTGACCGCCGTGTCTCGTTACTCTCAAGGCGAGGTGGGGGGACAGGCGAGACGGACGGGGCAAACCTTTGCAGGAGACGAACAAACTTGGTGGCAGAGTGGAAAAGCTGCTTGATGCCCCGAGACATCAACAGGCGCTTGCTGGGACTCGCCGACTTCGAGCTGTCTGTCGAAAATAACAAGAGGAGGGAAAGTGATGTTTAGCCAGGTGGCGATTATCGAGCCGCTGAGTTATTTCCGAGATGCGTCGCGCTAAACGTGACGGGTTTAAAAAGGACGAGTGACGGCTGCGCCTCGGGAAGTCGACGCAGCCAGTGTTGGTTGTTAAATAGGAAATAACCAGGTTAAATGGATCGGAGCCAATGTTGTTGACCCTTGGCTGGAGGACGGGCAGCAACAGTTCATTACTAACGTCGTTATGTGTGTGTGTGCTCCATGGCAACAAGCCGGTGTCATTGCCTACAACAGAGGGCTGCAGCCTTTATAGCCCAAACAGACATTATTGCCCTCGGTCCGGCAAAACAGAAATTGTTTAGAGCCGCAAATGTTATCATTTTTGATAAATATCTGTTAAAGAAAAAGTGTTGTCACATTTAAATAGCCATAATCTTATTTATGTTTTCATATTTTAAAATGAGGAAAAACAACAATTTTGCAAGGAAGTGGGTGGATACATTTCCCAGAGTGGGATGTTGACATTTGTGTTAAAAAAAATACTTTTTTTTTTTTTTTTCCTAAATTTATTCATATAAAGCCCCCTGTACAGGGTAAAACTTTTGTTTTTGCTCTTTAAAGCCGAACCTGATTCTGACATCATACATCGTTCCCAACCTAAAAACACACACAAAAAAACTATCTAAAACATTTTCTTAGAGTCATTTTATTGTGAAAATTTACTGTAATTATTCCATCAAAAAACTGAAAAATTCCTCAAACCTGAGGAAGATCTATTTTTAAAAACATTAGTTGGTTCTTTATTACTTTTTTGACAAAGTTATTCTCCATATCCACTCAGACCTGCTTCTCTCTCTCCCTACAGAAGAAAAGCCTCCCCACAGGATGATGCTGCCACCAACGTGTATTCCTGTGGGAATGGTGCGTTTTAGGCCAACGTGCAGTGTTAGTTTTCCACCACACGATGCTTTGCATGCAGGCCATTAGAGCATCTTTTTCCCACTCTGTGATGGTCTGTCACATAAAACACAATAATGTTCGTGGTTCAAACATGAAAAAATGTGAAAATTAAAGGGGTATGGAAACATTTGCAAAGCCTAGCAGTCTACCAGTTATGTATTTTTGCCAGTTTTAACAATTTGCACCAATGAATTGTTACCTATATAATATCCTGTATACTGGGATTCTTTGGCATCTTCCAGCAGTTTCCTCACAAAGCCCTCGTGGTTCCTGAGCGGCATCTTCACACCAACACACTCTCTCCAGCCTGCATGGGGGAAAAAAAAAAAACAAATTATTTCTTTCATGCAGCTGGAGGGAGAAAAAAAAATCATTCAAAAGGCAAGAATTAATTTGCTGCCAAGTCCTGAGTGCCGCTTTTCTCTCAAAGATAAGGGAGCGTTAGTTCTTGCATGAGAAAACACCTGAATGCTCTGAAAGTTTCTACGCTTTTTTTTTTTTTTTAATTCTGAACTTCCACTGTAAGTTGGATGTGAATGAAACTTATCTAATGAAAAGCTTGGCGCTGTTAAACACTTAACTTTTCAACTCAATTTGAGAGAAAAAAAAGTGTTACTGGAGGCGTAAATTGGAAAGAAAAAGTGAGTAAAGAGAGCAAGAAGGTTGGAGAGAGGGGAGGGAAAGATTACGAGGCCAATTCGAACTCGAGCTACAGGGCGACATCGATTCACAGCGACATTCCTGATTCTCTGTGTTTTAATAATTCACGCCATCTGCCAACCTTCGCTTGCTTCACAAGGAGCTGGAAGTCAGCTAAATCTTGAAAATTTTTTAAAAACTCCACTCCGAGGACAGCGGCGACGGCGGTCCGTCGTCCCGCAGCGCGGCGTACTCACTGGAGGGGGCGGCGCTGACCGGAGCCGAGCTCTGAGGCGGGCCCCATCCCTTCACGTTGTAGGCGCTCGCTCTCACGTAGTAGTGCGTTCCCTGCGTTTGGGAGAAGCAGCAGAGTGCCAAGTTATCACTGAGCGTTACCCTTAAGGACACAGGAGTGAGAAAGCTCTCTTTGTTATCAGTTCATCTCATCGAGGCAAATGTGAGGCTGTGGGGAAAACCAGGTTCAATGAGCAGAAATATAACCCATACTAGACTCTAGAGTCGCTGCATACTTTTATCAGTACGGTGTGTGTGTGTGTGCTGCTCAACTCACTGCCGTCAGTCCGTTGATGATATAGGAGGGGTTCCTCGTTTCTGTGACCTGGGCCGTACCGAGGACGCGTTTGAAGCTGGGTGAGGTGCTCCACTCCACTGTGGAGGGAAAAAAGAAAAGAAAAAGAAATAAAGAAACAGTCTCACTGACAAAATTCTCCCTGGCTTTGCTCAGAGCTCCAATAAGCGAGAACAAAGGATCTGAGTATTTACAGTTCAAAGAACATGGGCTTAATCTACTCTTGGCAGGAGGATATAAAGCGGCTGCAAAAGTAACGCCTACTCGAGAAGCACAAATAAAAAAAGGTTTTTTTCCTCCACACCAGCTTGGCAGTGTGTGGGATTCTGATTTTATTGAACTGATATAAGACTCCATGAAACGCCTTTTTGTTTCTTTTCTGTCACGTTCCAAATAATTTACTGTCCCTCTCGCAAACATCCGTCTGTATCCAATAGAGGTGGAAAGATGAGACGCAACACATCCGCTGTGGTCTAAAATGATTTAAAACAAACCTGGGTTATAAACAGATTTCACAATATCATTATTTATGTTAATAAAAAGGAGGAAGGCACTAAGCCCGCCCTTGTTGTGAACAAGAATTTAGGAGGAAAAGCAGCAGTCGCATGCTGTGAATCAAATCAGTGATCACTGATCATTTCCAACATGTTTGAACTACAAGCAGAAAACATTCAAGAATGTTGCCAATCTTCCCAGGAGTTGAAAAATCTAAGCAAATTCACCCCAGTCAATATTTTAAATCTTAAAGTTTATTATAAAATACTAAAGGTTTGTTCTTTTTTTTTTTTTTTACAAAATTTCAGTAGAATGTAGGGTGGCAAAGTTTAATCTGCATGTTTTGACCCTCAACATGCAGAAAATGGACGATAAGGTACGACTTTGTCGCCACAACTACATGCAGTGGTAGCACCAGCGAAACTGAAGGGCTCATTTTTACCATGAGGCCCAGCAACGGTGGCTCGTGAGGTCCAAAAAGACGCACATTTCCTGTAGTTGGTATTCACATCCTCACAAACACTCTTGAAAAACATTCCCACGCTTTGATTTGTCCCATTAAACTGCTGCACACGGTATCTGTATTTTTAAACTTATTGGTGTTTATTGATGCTTTCGGTGAACGAATGGTGGGGAAAACAATAAAGCTTTCAATATCGACAACAAGGACGAGTCTGAGGGGTTTTAAACGTCATCAATTGGAATTTATCATGACAACGATACATCTAAACTCTTATGATAAGAAACTTATCACAATGATTGATAAACAATACAATTACAATAAAAGGTCACGACTGATCCTGACCAAGCATTGCAGCATAATTACAAAAGCCGTGTACAACATATCCGTTCACACACGTCATGCCAGTTGTCAAGCACGGTGGTGGCAGGGTGAGGATGTGGGCTCGTGTCCTTGAGGTCACAGAGTCTACCACAGCGTACCAAAATACTGCTGCCAGCAGATTTAAAATGGATGAACTGCCTGTTGTCACGACGACCGCCTCTGGCAGTTTGCTATTATGGAGCAATGTGTTAACACGCTGCTGAGGCGGAGAGACATCAAGAAGTAGCCGTGAGAAAAGCAATTCCCGATAGAAAGTTGTGAGGCTGTTCCCGAACAATATGAAGTCCATTTTTCCTCAGTGAAAAACCTTTTATTCAAGAGTGGAAAAACATTTAAGACAGCTGGCAAGTTTCCCAGGACTTCACATCGCCAGCAAATTCACCTCAAGGTCGGACACAGAATGCTTAGAGAAGCTGCGAAACACCCAGGGGAAATACGAGAGCCTCCGTTAGCATCTTAAATGTTAAAAGTTCAAGACATCACAGTTGTAAAAATAACTTTTTTTCTTTTTTTTGGAGAGAGTGAAGGAGAACACTTCTTCTCTCTGAAGGATATGGCAGCACAACCTGGATTTTCATAGTAACAAACCAGAGGACAGGAGTAAAGATGTAGGTGTTGTGAATCAGCACATCAGCTCAGGGCATGGTGGTGGAGTGGTGATGATATGGACCAGTTTTGGAGACTCATCACCTGTGGTCTTCGAGTTCACCATGAATGTGTCCAAAGTTTTACATCGAGAGCATTTAAGGTAAAAAAAAAAGTTGCGGCCAGATTCTGCTAATAAAACGGAACCGAATCCACGAACCATCATCAGTAGGATCGTTTGTGAACAGCAGACATTTTAGAAGTTGTTATCCAAACACTAAATAATGAATACTAATTAAGTATATATTTCCCACACAGCTTCTCTGTTTATGTTTTGTTTTGTTAAATAAGTTATAACTATGGGAAAATGTGCTGTGTGTTTATCAGGGCTGCACCGATTGCAGTTTTCTAGCTGATTGCCGATCACCAATCTTTTAAAAAGCCTAACTTACCGATACCAATTTTGGCTGATACCATTATTTTGTCTGAAATGTTGCTCAACATATCAAGAAAGTTGCTGACTTTTACAACAGGAGGGTGACTATTGTTAACTGTAGATGCGCAGACATGACCTGGTCAGCCAGCTTGTCAGTCAAACCTCTCGCACGAGAAAAGAAAAGCACAGTGGTTGATTTTTAGACCTTTGCCAAAGTTGATGACATCGGTGGATAAGATCGGCTTCACATGTAAAAATCGGCCGATCACCGATCTTCCAAAATTAAGGAAATCGGCACCGATAAATCAGCACCGATAAATCAGCTGGTCGATAAATCGGTGCACCCCTAAGTGTTTAAGAACATTTTGAGTTAAAACAACTGAATTTGCTTTGATAAACTCCCAGAGTTATCACCACCTACCTTTGTAGCGGGTGATGAGCCCCATGCTGCTACCGTCCGGCTCCTTGATCACCACGCACAGAGAGGAATTGCTGGTTACCAGTAAGGACACGTGACTGGGGGGGCCTGGGAGCTCTGGGTGGGACAAGATTACACAAGGTCAAACAACAAGCATGGAAAACATAAAACACAGCTATGACAACCGAATCTGCGTGTCCTTCCCATGCTTCGGCTTTACGGTCCAAAAACAAGGCTAGAGACGGGAACCGGTGCGCCCCGTTGTGTATTCATGTGAAAGTCAAGGGCTCGTTTCGCAGGTGGTGTTTTAGCAATACATTGCTGGAGTTTTATTAACTGAATCCACAGTCAAGCAGAAATCATCATATTTTTGGGAGCAACAGAGAGCCACCTGCCATATGTTTTAAGCCAACCATCCATCAGTTCATCTACAGACGTGTAGATTGAATTACACAGCTACCTATTAATATAAATGTTCTGTAATTTTCAAGAGTAAAAGATTTTTACTTTGCAGGGGTTGGAAGGGCAACGAATTCTCCAGCCCAGGAGAAATGGATAATTTCACATTATTACCTCCAACTAAAACAAAAACAAATCTTCCTCTGAGGCCCCCTGCGGTTCTGAAACGCGGCGGGAGCCGTTTGCCGTCGTCTCACCTGTTGGCAGCGGCTCAGACTTTCTGCTTTGTGATCGAATGTAGCCGCCGCTCTCTCCCCGCCGAGTCGAGACAAAGAGATTTATATTTCGCTCACACTCAGCGGCGACCTGGAATTGAATGGATTCCCACTATGTCAAGCACCTTGGGCCACATTTCATGTATATTTTAGACTTTAAACATTCAGCCGGCGTTCTCGTCCGCCCGGAGATTTGCAGTGAGAATACGCTTAGTTTCACCGCGCACAGAAGTAAGACCTGAGGCCCTGTTCTCCTCACGAGTGGCGGTAATAAAGAGATCTGAAGATCCTTAAGAGAAACGAAACGAGTTCTAACTAAAAAGCGCTAGAGCCGGTAATAAATAGACATAATAACATAACAACCCCTGCTACCAGTCGCGCCGCTGAAGGGGAAACAGAATTAAGACATAAATGGGGTTTGTGTGAGAAGCAAGAAGCGCAGCGGCCTTGAGGAACTTCTCTTTGCAGACTCCTTGCGCATAAATCCGCCAGCATCAAGGTTTCATTTGATCCGCGGAGCCGGTGGAGGGAGAGCAGGCGCATGGCAATGAGAGTCTGGACAGGCCGATGACGGGGGACTCGCTTGGAAGTTTAGATGAGATTAAAAAGGGAGACTTTTAGAGAGAACATAGCAAAAGAGCTGAAGGAAAGGAAAAAGAAAAAAAAATTCAAACTTAAGCAAGATAGTGGGCTGACTAATTGATCTCAGCGGCATAGTCAGCAGTCGTGGAGGGCTTTGTAGATTAGAACCGGAGTAAAAAAAGACAATTCAATACAAAGATTTCAAGCCTCGTTAAAATATCTGGTGGGAGATTTTATACGATGCATTTTTAAAAACTTTGCATGCATCCTCTTTAAAGACGAGCCATGCAGAACTAATGCAGCGGTGCACAATTTATATCCCAGCTTCTCCACTGTTCAGAGGGAGGGCATTGATGGCTGTTTAGGAGACATCTTCCTTCCATTCTTTATTCACATTAATGTATTAAAAATAAGGGACTGAATATAAACAAAAGAAAAATGCACCCTTCTTTAAACAACTCGGTGTTCGCAAAAAAACTAAAGATTCTCAGTAAAGTATATCAAATCATTTTTCAAGTTTCAAGCTTTGTAATGCACGTTGTGCAGATTACAGCTGGCTTAGATTTTCCAGCCTCTTTCTTAACACATTGTTTGTTGTTAGACGTCTTCGTTTGCAAACCAAGCGTGGCGTTTCGGTCTCCTGTTCAATAAAACACGAGCATCAGCAACGTTCCCTGGCATGGTGTCGTGCAGCAGGAACGCCGGGGAGGGACTCGGGCGCAGCAAGGGCATTCCGTAGAAAGGAGACGCCATCTCATTTGCTTAGGCAAAACTCAATGAAGCAGGGATGTAAAATTTAAACAGAGTCAAAGTCCTAGAAGTCAGACAGTGTAAAGCAAAAGTGTCAAATTCATTTTCTCTTTGGGCCGTATCAAAATTATGAATACTCTCAAAGGGCCGGTGGTGCCAGAATATATTAATAAAATCAATTATCAAACTGTTAAAATATTAATAAACAGCTGTCTCTGCATTCGATAACCACTTCCTAAAATAAATATTGAACATGTTTTCACACTGATGTCTTTTGGCACTATACAGATGAAAACTGCTCAAATTGATAAAATAGTAATTAAGCGCTGTCATCTTGAAGATAACTTGAAGAATTTTTGCAATCGCTGCGTTTCCTTTAAATGAGGATCGCAAATAAAATCACAAGTTAAAACTTGTGCACACGATAAGCCTTAAAAAAAAAAAAATCACAGCATCATCTTCCAGCTACTTCCTGTCATCATCTTCTTTGTGGTTTGCGCCAGCGGCAACCACATCCCAACGCCACAATGTTTTATTGAAAAACAAGAGTTGTTTTTAGAAATTGCCGTGCAAAATTTATTTTCGAAATGTCAAATTGCACAATTATATGGTGAATGGAAACTGATGTTTGTCCATCTCCTAAAAAAAAAATCATATAAAAACACACCGAGGTCTGTCGTGTTGTAACATAACAAAAATGTGAAAAGGTTCAAGGGGTTGGGAGAACTTCACAGCTGATGAAGAACCACGACGGCACTGACCCGTCTTCTGGAAGTTCTCTCTCATCCGGCAGTACAGCTGCAGCCGCAGCCTCCAGAGGCGGCTCTGTCTCTGGACCTCCGCCTGCGCCTGGGGGCCTGCGCCTGTCTTCCTGGCCAGCTCTGACTTCCTCTCCTCCATCCGTCTGCTCGCCAGATCCACCAGGGCGTCCAGTTTGAGCCCCCAGTCTGCCGGCCGGCATACTGAGGAGTAACGCAGGCGTTAATCCAGATGTGCGTCATTTATTAGGGTGAAAAATGTTTATCGTGCTCGTTTTGATCAGTTAAAGGGTAAAACTTACAAATAGGGTTATGCCTGGCGCCTGCCTTCGTCAGCACGTGAAGAAGAGGGGAGTTGTGGGTAAGCGCCGCCACATCCAGAGGAACCAACCCCTGCTCGCTCAGTCG
This sequence comes from Poecilia latipinna, assembly GCF_001443285.1. Lineage (NCBI taxonomy): Eukaryota > Metazoa > Chordata > Actinopteri > Cyprinodontiformes > Poeciliidae > Poecilia > Poecilia latipinna. The sequence goes on from NW_015113033.1 coordinate 301,810, forward strand.
GTTCACCCCTTTTTCTTTATCTCTCTCCCAGTCCTTCTCCTTCTTCTCCCCTCGCTCCCACAAGCTCGACCCTCCTCCTCCGCAGCTGGCATGATCTTTGGACAAGAGGCTCTGCACAGCCAAAGTGTCCTCGTTTTCCACCGCCTCCCACAGGGTCTTGTACTAATGGGGCAGAGGGAAGAAGGGTGCACCACGGAAGAAGGCGTGTGAAAAAGAGAACGAGAAAGAGGGTTCAGATGTCGAAGGAGATTTATTTGGCGAGGTGGAGGGAGGGGAGTTGCAAAGAAAGAGAAAAAAAAAACACAAGATCCATAAATCAAAGCGGCCAAGGACGACAAACTCATATGCCAGCCTCATGAGATAAAGAAAGCCGGGGAATTTGAGTTATTACTGAATAAAGGCTTGAGCTGTGGATGAAAGAAAAAGTGGTGGTGATTTGTTCAGGAATATTTTTCTCTCTCTCTCTGTTTAGAGAGATAACAAAAACGCAAAATCTTACGGAGGATTTTTGGTCGAGTTTCAACCTCAAACATCTTAGTAGATTTGAAATAAGTCAAAACTTAAAAGTAACTTTTCAGCACAGTATAGAAGCTTCCTATATACACGCTAAAATGTCTTGTTCCACTGGCAGATTATTCCACTTTAAACTAGTACTTTTTCATGAATATTAACCACTTATTTAAATAAAATCTCCCATATCTTGCCGTTACTTGTCTTATTTCAGAATATTTGCACTAGAAACGTAGACCAAAACCGCTTAGTAAGATTTTGTGCTCGTGCAGGGAATACACCGACTGCATGTTCCTAAGCAACAGCTTACCAAAAACAAACTGAAACACAATCCACAACGCAGCCGAAAGACACCGGTGCAGCAGACGCAGTCACAGCTCTTCACCATATAACTGGTCGAAACCACAACGCCTCCTGCGAGCTCCTCTGCACGCAGTCGACTTAGTCAAAGTGCAGCCGCTGTTTGTCTCGTGTGATATGAGCGACAGGAGGATTAGCTTTGTGCTTCAAAATAAATCTCCAATCAGCTATTCCACCTGAAAGCACCTTAATTATAGTGTTGCAGTGAGAGGTTCGCAGTGTCGTTTTAATTTGAGGTGTAGGGGTGGAAAGACTCATTAACACGGTTCCAGCATAATCCTGGCTCAATAGTACTCCTCCTCTTCCTCATCCTCCTCCTCACACAGTCTGGTGAGGAGTTCATTTATTAAAGGGGCAGTGTTGTGAGGCATGTAGTGCCATTCTATAGCACAATCAGGTTAGAATGTTACTCTAATTTGTTACAAAAATGCTACATCAAATATGACTTACAAGAACACTGACTTTGTAATTTAATACTTTGAAATTGGGCCTCTGTCTCTTTAAAAACTCTGGTCCTTTCCGAAACTCCGCCTCCAGGAAGTCACCACGACACGGCTACTTTATTAACCCTGTAACAACGTTTTTAGCAGCGTTACACTGAGAAGTAGCTCCTGGGTTGAGCTCAGCTGGTGAACGGTTCCATTAGGTGTTTGCTAATTGCTGCTGGCTAGTCTGAAGGAGCCGAGTGGGGCGGGGGAGAGCTGCTCTGTGAGGCAGAAGCTTGGAAGCTGCAGCTTCAAGGAGGAGCTTTGTCCTTGGAGGTGGAGCTAGATCCACCCCAGGTTTCCAGCTGAATGGTTGCCACGGGAGATTAAATGAGGTAAACATGCATGTCACCAAATCCAGCAGAACCAATCATTAGATTTAGTGTTGAATTGCTTATATGTTTTCCTATAATAAGGTACAAAACAGTTTCAGCTCTTTGCCGATGCTAAATATGGTGTGGTGGGGTAGAAGAGAGTGCTAGCATCTTACAGCTTCTGCAGGCCTGCTGGTGTGTTTGGGTGCATCCACCTCGGCGGCGACGGACGACTCTCCTCCCCTGAGTCTGACAGAGAGGTTCCTGTAGATTCGCTTGGGTGAGACGGGACCCAGGGAGCGCCGGCGTTGAGGTGGGTTCCTCATGGATACGGACATGACAGAGGAGACCGAGAGATAAGAGGAGCCGGGGAGGGAGGAAGGGCGCAGGAAAAGATACAAGCGGAAGAAAAGGAGCTTAGTTGTCGAAAATGTAGGAAAATAAAGACGGGAATTGTTGGGAAATTGCGAGGAGGATTAGGAACTCTGAGAGGAGCAACGGGGGAAGAATGACAAAAACAAAACAAAAAAAGCGAGGAAAATGGTGAAACGCAGGAGTGGAAAAAGATGGGAAACACAAAGAGAAGAAAATAAAGCAGAACACTCAGTGAGGCCAACTGATTCCCTTCTCAATGAAGACAATTTTCTGCTAACTTGAGTGCCGAGTATCGGCTGAGAGCTGTTATCCGAGTGGGATAAATGGGCGCGAGTAATGCCTGTTCAAAGCAGATGAGAATAGCTTGAAGGATTCAGCCTCTCTGCCTTGTTCTGTCGCTTGTTCTCCTCTTACCCGCTGTTACGTGACAGGGCTTTTCTCGTTTGTTTTTTCCCTGCTCTGGAGGAAATCTTTCTCTCAAAACAAAGCAACAGGCTCATCGTTTTAATTAGCGAAGATTTGCAAACTCCCATAAACGCATAATTCCCTCTTGTTGCTATGAATTTAAATCTCTTTTATATCCCAAACGTCTCAGCAAATGGTGCTGCGCAAAAACTTTCTTAAACTTGTCCATGTTTTGTCACAGTGCAGCCGCAAACCTCAAGGAATTGATGAGACAAATCAAATCCAAGTGGAAGAAGGAACATTTCAAAGAGGTTTTGGTATTCACTCCCCTTTATTCTGATCCCCAGATTTAACTAAATGCCTTCAGAGTCTAATTAGCAGTCAACCTCTGTGTGTTTTTATCTGTCTCAAGTTCTCTGAAGGCTTCAGAAGTTTTCTTTTACATTTTATCTAACCAGAAAAGACTCAGTTAAATTTAAAATCTCTTTTGCAGGCGGTGTCCTTGCAATCCTTAATAGAGAACACAACTCTTCTTTTTAATCTATTCGCAAAAAGAAAAAAAACCTCTGCAGTGAAACATAGTGGTGGCAGCATCATGCTGAGTGAGGGAAGCCGGTTAAAATGGAGGTGAAGATGGATGAGGCTAAATAAAGACTTGAGACAGCTAAAGCAACAATGAAATGGTTAAGATTCAATGTGTTATAATGGCCTAGTCAAAGTCCAGAACAAAATTCTTGAAATTTATCATTCGCTGATTGCTTTTCTTCAAAGTCAGTTCAATTCAATAATACTTTATTCATCCCAAAGGGAAAATGAAATGCTGCCAAAACTCCTATTAAATCAAGATCCTTCAAAGATTTATTGTAACAATTTAATGTGTCATAAATCTGACTGAACTTCAGCTTTTATTAAATTTCCACCTGGAATTTTTTTTTTTTAATTTCATTTGCAAAACTTCTTTAATGCAGCGTGTCAACTATCGCATACTATCTTCTGTTTCTGATTTTACGTGGCGAAGTGACAAAATGTGAGACGTTAATGACAGCTCGAGTCTGCAAACCATGTTATCATCATCATCGAGTTCTGGTGCCGTTTTCCCCCCTCCACCTCTCCAGCCCCTCTCTTTTTCAGTCTCCTTTTGTGACGCCGTTCCTCCTTTCATCCTCTCTCCAGTTTGGAATCCTTTTCGTGTCACCTCAACTCCGTTTCAAAAGCACGCTGACTGGAACGAGCGTCTCTCTGACGGCGAGACATTCACGGGATGTCAGACGTGAATAAGTGGATCTTGTCCCCGTCGCCATGTCTCATCTCCCTGATGAACCGAGTCTTTATGCACTAAGTGGGGAACCGTCCTTGGGAGGAATCAAATACTCCCGTGGTGCGCTCTAATTTAGCCAGAATGACGCCACATCATCGTCGTCAGGCCCGTTAACCCGCTATGTGATCTTTGCATGGCGCACGGACTGTCAACATGTCCGGACGCAGGAGCGTGAGGGCGTTATCTGGTGTTACTGGAAGACTCTTCCTCTGTTTGTTTATTGTGTCCTGCGGGACTCACCAAAAGTGCTGATGAGATGTTTGTGAGAGGAGATAAGCTCGTGTTTAGTGTTTGTCTCCCAGATAAAACAAGACAAAGTAGGGCTCTTAGAAACTGGAAGCTGCACTTTTAGAGAAAACGAGAGCAGGTTGGCGTGAAACACTGACCTGCGAAGAGAAATACACCACTGAATCACTGTGGGGTTTTTTTCTTGTCAACCTCTCAACTTGAGGGGATGTTTGTTTGTTGTGTTTTTTTTTTTCTTCTTCTTCTTTAACCTCTCACGGCTCTCTGACGCAGACCTGAGAGAGCGCGCTGTGTGTTCGCGGGCAGCCTTTCCAGTTTGTCAGACTGCGAAATGCAGTGGCACTCAAGTTCAGCGACGTGTGGAAACGTGACGAATAAGGTTTCGGGTCCCACAGGAAGTGATGCTGCGCAGTCGACGGTCTGAATAAACCACAGGCTAGTTTTGAACAATGTCAAAGCGTCGGGATGTTATTGACTTACAGAGGCCTGAAAGTGAGCTTTCAGAATCAGTGGCATGTCTGTCTCAGAGGCCAAAAAAGGACACAAAACGGTGGAGGAAAAAACAAAACAACAAAAAAAAAACACTAACACCAATCTACAGAGTGGTAAACCCACCGACTCAGGGTGTTAAGGGTGGTATAAGTGCTAGAAAAATCTATAAATAAATATAGTGTGTGGTTTAATCAAGTTTACGGTTACTTATTGTGATTTCCAGTCAGTAGGGTCTGAGCATCAACTGTGTTGTGCACAGTCAAGAAAACATGGCCAACATGTAAAGTGATACAGACTGTTTGATTTCAGTAATCACACAAATTGGCATTTTCAAAGACTACATTAGACTGACGCAGTAATGAAAAACACATGCAGCAGTCAAACGTGAAATTATTTATTCTACAGTGATTCTTGTGCAGTTTGAGTTTGTGAAATCTGTGCGAAAACAAACAAAAAAAGAAATTAAGATTCTTAACTTTACCTAAAATATTGTTTAAATTTCATCAACATTTGACTCTTGTGAGTCAAATATTGTGTTTTTTTTTTTTCATTGAACATAAAAGAAGAAGCTGGCATGTGGGAGGCAGCCATTCAAGAAAGAACAGCCGAAACAATAAATGTAGACATTTAAAGTAAGTTCCAGTTAAAATGTCAGCTTAAGACACAATGATCTGCAGGTTATTAAATGAAAGGTTTTCACATCTTATCAGGTCTCAATTTCCTGAAGCCAAAATAGTGGAGCCGATAATGACTTGATTCACTGGCAGATATTTCTCTCATTTTATAAGTGAAATAATCTGTCAACAAAACAGAATTATGTTTTCATCAATAGTAGGAAGCGATTGACTTAAAACAAGCTCCTATATTTTGTTGAAAAGTGACTTGAAAGTTATTTTATTTCAAGCGTATGAAGATATTTGCACAAGAAACTAACTAGACTTTGTGTTTTTGCAGTGTATCGTACAGCTCTGCTGTCAGGGGTCGTAATCTGTCTTATTTTATAGAATCAATGGGACCAAATGTGGATCTCAATCCAGTTAAATGTTGATGAAATTTTAATCAACATTAAGATGGAAGATATTTGTCAAACAAACACTGGGAAATCGTGTCAATAAGCTTAATCTCACAGGTAAATGCCATGTTTTAATGTCCACGTATTCCATAACTCATTATATTATTTAAGTACAACTAAAAACTCAGAAAGAAATGGTTTGTTTACAGGTACAAAATAGATTTAGAAGGGGATAAAAAAAAAGGTAATTCGTTGGTACCAAAGGGTCAAAGGTCAGCGTGAATTTTAGTCAACTACTCTGCATGCAACAATATTTAAAACATCATATTTTGCATGAATTGGTCACTTGAGGCTGCTTTTGACAAAAAATAAAAAATAAATCCAACACCATCATGGACCTCTATTGACTTTTTCAACTATTCCTGCTTAGAATCACTTGTCACTACTGAGAAAACCAAGATGGAAGATATTTGTCAAACAAACACTGGGAAATCGTGTCAATAAGCTTCATCTCACAGGTAAATGCCATGTTTTTGTTTTACTTTAGGACACTGTTAAGTCCTTAATTCATTGTTCCATGATCGAGAGTGAAATGTTCTAGTTAACATCATAATACATAAATAATATTACTACAATTTCTGGCATGAAATGAGACTCTGATTAGCTACTGGAACCTTCTCTGTATTTCACTTTAAACTGAAAACCAGGGGATTTTTTATTTTATTTTTTTAGATCAGCCCTCTGGTTTGTAGGTCATCTTCAGCAGACCACATCTATGCCAATAGTTTTCTCAGAAAGGAATTGATTTCTTTGCGTTGCAGCTGCTTCCTCACGAACGTTGTGCTTCATTATTAGAAGTTGCCATGGATACCACATTAAAACCTGACAAAATATCTTGGAATGATGGTTGTTAATGAAAAGGACAAAAGTGTAATTTAACCCACTTGTTCACGATTGGGTAATAATGAGTCACTCAAACACAAATAAAGTTCTGGACTTTCATACGGATTACTTTTTTTTAAAGCTTTTAGATTTCTTTTTTAAATCATATACATTTACAAGAGTTCTTCATTTTCTTCCAGGACCATGTAAATGGATAACTCGTTGATTAAGAATGACTTTTAATCAATGTTTACTTGAATAAATTACTTTTCGAACAGACACATTATATATTGTGGTGCAATGTCCAACACTGAGCCAAGAATGAAATCCTAACACTGTTTTAGAAACTTTCGCGAAACTCTTGAGCCATCAAGGTCAGAAGAGTCTGCCGGTGAAGGAGCTTCACCCTCGTATAATAATATCCTGTTCAACACTTCAAACGCGTCTCTTACCGTAAGCGAATATCTCCACTTCGCTTTGTCTTCCGTCCGACGCCGCAGCGACGCTACGACATAGTTTTCGTTGTTTGTTCAGAAACGTCCGCCGGCTGACCGGATAAAATCCATCGTTTCAGTGAATTTGCCCCGCGGACTGAGAGGCGCACCTGACCGTTACCCGGAGTGTGAGACTGAATATTACGCGACACCCACCCACGCGCGCACGTTTTTCCTCGTTCCCGCCCACTTCCTCGAGACATATACCTTAAAGAGTTTTGCCCAAAACAAATACTCATCTTAGTCTCTTGTTATTTGATTTTGTAACACCGCGACGGAGTCCCGAGCGTTACTTTTTTAATACTTGGTAAGTTGATGCGGCTTCTGTTGAGATTCTGTGTTGATTGTGCAGCGCCCCCCATTTGAGCGTGGGGGTGGGCGGCATGTCTGAATCCCTTTTATTTATAGACCAAAAAACTGTAACGACACAAGAAGGCAGCCTACGTGTTCTCACTGTGCGTCTGAAGTCCCAGAAGAGAAGCCGTGAAAAGTCCAAATGGAGTAGTGTAATGCCTTGGACCTGTAAAGTTAGTCGGAAGGATAACATCTGTGAGCAATATTTTAATTTCATTTAGCTTGCCAGAGATTCTCAACTATACTTATGGACGTTGACTTTAAAAATGCCATTTTTTGCAGTTTTTACAAGGCATTTTCATCCAATATATGCCAAAAATTATACAAAGAATGGCACTTATAGTGTAAGAAACAGTCTTTTTTGTTTGTTTGTGTGAGTTGGTTGCGAACTATGCGCTCATGTTGATGTCATTTTCTATTTCAAAAAATATTGAAAGTCCCACTTAAGAGAATGTGTTAAACCTGGAAATAAAAACAGTTCCTTAAAACTAATTTCTTCTAGAAGGTGTTAACAAATTAGAGTAAAGTTGCTTGTGTGGAAATAAGCAGATTTTGTTTAGCTGGTCCTTTTAGGGTTGTCAAGGTTACTGACCCCTGTTCTCTATTCCAGATGAAGAAATGGATCCCCGCAGCATGATGCTGACACCACCACTAAGTTTTACCTTGGGAATACTCTTTTCAGTTTAATATAGGATGTTAGTTTCTCACCAAACACATAATTGTGAGAAACATTATCCCTGAACTGTCTGATTCTTGGTGTTCTTTGTTTACTAATGTTCAGCGCTAACCGCCTGAGGCAGAACAGCTGCGTTTTCATTGAGGCCAAATCACGCACAGGTTTACCATATGTACCGGTTACATGATTTCTGAAGGCAAGTTGTTTAATTTTATTTGGGTGCATTTGAATTTGGGTGAACAAAATGGGCTGAATAAAAAAAAATAAAAAATACATGACACACTTTAAGATTTTTATGTGTCAAGGGTTTCGAGAACGTTCTTGTAGTTTCTTTAATGACTCTTACGGTGACTGTCAGGAAACCACATGCTATTTCAGCCTGAGCTCAATAAATATGTGACATGACCGTATTTACTGGGAAACGGTAAAGGAGCTATTTTAGGATTTTTCACTGGGACCCTACATCTGTCTTCTGCATAGGTGGTGGAATAACATCAGTAAAACAAAAAGAAAAAAGCATAGCTACTTTCTGACTGCTTCACATTATAGACTCACACGTGTGGGCGTCTGGGGGTTCAAAGGAAGCGGTTGAAAACAAGTGTTTCTGGAGACAAAGGTTAATGAATGACGTGGAAACTGTTTCCATTTTAAGTCCTTCAAAAGAAGTGAGATTCTTTTTTTTTTCTTTCTTTTCTCTGATGACCTCCCCGAAAGTTGACAAGTGAAGTTGACAGACGTAGCTCACGCTGCCTCGTCCTTGCTGGCTGATTGTCTCCTTCCAGGGTCAATAGCTGGCCCGACTCGTATGGCTCTGGTCCTCGCTAAAATGAAGGCTTTAAAACCAATTACTCTCCAACTTCTTGTCAGGAGTTTAATACTCCTCTCAGTCATGGACTTCTTTGACCTCCTAATTTAATTTGAGTCCCAACACGGCACACTTTTTTTTTTTTGCCTCCAATCTGTTTACTGGAGCACATCACATTTGCTGAATTTAACAGACTGAAAAACAATTAGGAATGAGCTTCCTGCTAGACCATTTGTGTGTGCACTCATTTGCTACGCTGACACACACACGCACACACACACACTGGGCTACGTGTTTCCCCACGCTGACGTGCCGAGCAGTCTGCTCACGGGGGGGGGGGGTGGACAGGACTGGTCGTAGCTCATTCTCGCCCCCACACACCTATCAGCAGTTTGCCGCTTTGCTGCTGAGAGGATTCTGTTGTCATGGCGATGACCAAACGGTGGCCTTCATGGGTAATGAAAAAAAAAAAAAAAAAAAAGAAAAAAGAAATTCCTCACACCTCATTACCTGAAACTCAATGGCCGATATTTAATAACAGATAGCAAAAATAAATAAATAAATAAAAATAAAAAAAATCAGTGATGATGTCAGAATTTGAAGGCAGTGCTATGGGCTTTTTTTTTTTTTTTGCCTGTCCTCATTTACCTTAAAAGTTAGAGCAAAAATATGCGAAAGGCGCTGTTTGTTCTTTTTGTAATGCATAAATTAATTGGCAAATGTACGCGCAACATGTACAAAAAAATTGAAAATCAAGTCATGAGTTTGTTTTCTTCCCAGAGGAAAATTAATATCACACATTTACAAAGATCAGCCTGTCGAGTTAATGTCTCTGGTTTTCTGTTTTTTTAAATCAAAGATGTCATCCAAAAACTGAGAAAATCACTATGAGCTTCAGATAAAATCAAAGCGTAGATACATTTTTTTAATATGTTAAGAATACATTTCTAATGTATTTTACATTTTAAATGTCATCCAGACCGTATTAGACTTTTATGAAATCCTGGAAGCAAAGACCTCTTCATTTGACCTTCTTATCTTGGGGGAAAAAAAGAGGGATAAAAGGATTTAAAGTTCCCTTTTTCACATGTGTTGTTTCCTGTTGTATAACAGGATGGCAACACAGAATTTCCCCCCTATTTTCTCTCTGCTGAAATGAAAACATTACTTGCTTCCTGCATCCCTGCCTCTTGGGTAGCTGAAAAGATACAAATCTAGCTTTCCATCTTCCTCTCTCTCTCTCTCTCTCTCTCTCACTCTTTCTCTGTCCGAAGGAATCTCAGCCTGTCGTTACTCTGAGGACGGAGAGGAGATAACAGGGCTCTGTCAAACAAACTTGGATATTTGGACTCTGGAGCCGTCTGGATCCTGTCCCAGGTTACATCTCACTATAAGAGCAGATAAAAGAAAGACGTTGCTTGCCAGGTTCAATTGGGTTCTCCAGGGGAGGATAATAGAACAGTTTCTTTAGGCTTTCTCTCAACAATGCGAGAAAAAGAAAAAAAAAAGAGGAGTCGAGAAAGTTGCAGGCGGACAAACGGGTGATGCTGATGAAAACTAAACTGGCTTTTCCAGGTCTTACTTGCACAGCTGACCGGAGTGTTGGATAGAGGAGACAGCGTGGGTTGAAGAAAAATAAACTTCACATTCCTGGAATGCTGCAGAGATAACCAGATTTTAGACCTTCTCATGCCTCTGAGTTGTCCTGCTGACACCCAGTACGTATGCTGCTTCATTAAGGAGACGATGTGTCATGTCAGAATGCATCCAGGGCAAAAATCAAGTGAAAACCATCGACTGAACTTTTAAAAAGGAAACTGTTTTAAAACAAAACATCTGAAAATCTTCAGTAATTCTCAAAATATATAATGTAAGTAGAATTTAATACACTTTAAGCATGAAAATTAGTATTACAACGATATCTATTTTCCAAACCCTTCTACGCATAAAATTAATAGCTATTTGCTTTATGAAAAAAAAAAAAAAGCATTGTTGACCAGAGGAGAAAATGACAAGTTATGGCACATGTTTACCTTTGCCTCATACAGTCCTCCTTTGAGGATATGTGAGATGTGTTGCATTTGGTTTCAAAAACTCCTGGTAGGTGATACAATTATCTTCCCTCATAATTCATTCACTCTGGTAACAGGGTCTCTCCCATGTGGTGAGAGAAGATACTTTTGGCAAACAACTTATGCAATATTTTTGCAACCTTTGTGCTGCCTGCTCGGCACTCCTCTCTCCTGGTTTTGGCTCTGGCTCAGCGGAAAGTATAGCTCCTGTTGCTTCCTGTGTGAAAGCAGCCAAACAGGACCAGCAGGCCTCTTAAGTGTTGCCAGGTTGTCTGATTATGATATCAAATCACTGCTTGTATTTTACCTCCTTGGTCCTCAAGTCAATTTATTCTTTTTATGGAATAATGAGTGTTCAATGCTAGCATGCTGCTTAAAAAGACTTACCTGCCAAGTTCTGCCTTATACATTTTTTTTTACAACCACCATCTTTAAGCCAAGCAATATATCATAGCATGGCTCACTACCAACTTCGAAACCTCTTTCCTGCTTTTCTCAAAATTCATCCAACCACTCTAACTTTATTTGATGCACTTTCTTTTTCACCTTACTTGTCCAAAGCCAATTGTTTTGGATATCTGACTGCTGGTACATGAACTCATCCACCTTATAGCTTATTTATTCCACCTGTCTTCCTCTCATTCAAACCAAATTAATCTGGTTTAATTTGGTTAAATTAAACCAGATTAATTTGGCTTTCCTCCACATGCCCCTTACTCTCAACGTAGATCACAATATCATCTGCAAACAACGTAATCCATGGTTTCTCCCGGCTGTCGTCATCTGTTACCCTGCGGACAACTGTTGCAAACAAGACAGGGCACGCAGTTTGTTTCCATTGTATTTGGGTAATTTATATTCTCCACTGTGTTTTTAAGCATTATGTTGGATTACTTCACGATTTATGACACTATGTTGTACAATAGTTAAAGTTCATAGGTTTAAATAGGGTGTAAGATATCGCAACAGATTGTCAAAACTAAAAGTATCCTTCAAATTGTTGCTACAAGAAAAGGAGTGGAACCTATCTATACAAGAGTTCCTTAAACTTTATTGAATAAAGACCCACTTTACTGCTTGTTTTTTCATTGCTACCACTGTGGTAGACATTTTAAAGCAGTAGTACCACAGGGCCTGGGCATTTCTTGTCATGCGATGTCATGAAAAAATGATTAGCATTCAATGGAAAAATGTTCGATTCAAAAAAGTTTGTAGAAGTTGGAATTCAAAGTGGAAAATTCTGAGGTTTACCATTATTCCTGACCGTAATGTCCAATATGGCTACCTTGTAAATTGTGATAGGTGCTGTGAAAAGTATTTGCACTTCAGATTATCTCGATCTTTCACAGACACATCATTTTACAATTTCATTTAGCAGACATGTTGCTAGAGTACTTGAATGTGTAAGCTAAGGAAACATGCCATTCTAACAACTCGTATTGCTAACAGTTAGACTGGTGAGTGAACATAACCAAATCTCATAGAGTTTGGAAAGTTGAACTGGAAGATGATCAAGTTGGGTTTAACATCATCCTGAAGATTCAAGTTCCAACTTAGCAGAACAGCATGATTAGTCACAAGCATTTGTCTGTGGTTTGCTCTTGTCCACCTAAGTTCATACAAACTCTTTTGTAGGTTTTGATGAAAATATTATTTGCAACTTGTTAAATACAAAATGCCTTTTTGGATCCACCAGTGGAAGTTGTATGACAGAACGGTGGTCTTAAACGTTTCTTCTTTCAACAATTGCCTTATGCTTTGAAACACCAGCTCATTTCCTGTGAGCAATAACAAATGCAGTACATAAAAACAGAGTTAAATGGAAACTCAAAAAAATACACTGTCATTTTTTTCCAGCTTACCGTTTTTTTATTTGATGTTTCCGACTTGTTATTGTTACTCAAAATAATAATTTTTCCACCACATAACATGAAATGAGAAGATAAAAATAAATTAGCAAATCACTTTTTTTTTTTTACAGCTAAAAACAGATTCTTGCATTCAGTGAATATAACCTATATCTTCTTGCTGACGCTGAATCAGAATAAACATTTCCTGTTTTAGGTCATATCCGTTCACCTAAACCTATTTGCTAAATGCCAGGTTAACAAGTGAGATTTTTAATATATTTAAAGACTTTTTTCACATTCGGAACTGTATATTTTCGCAGCACTTTGTAGAAATGCCTTTTACACCGTTTATGACTTAGAACAAAAAAATTTAATATCCATTCACAAGCTTCTCACAATAGTTTGTGGAATTTTGGCCCATTCCTCCTGACAGAAAAAGAGTAAATGAATCAGGTGTGTAGGCTGCCTTGCTCAGAAACATCTTTCAAATGTCCTGGTTGTGTGCATTAAAATACATGAGGTATTGGCTGCCAACTGGCATACCAACAGCATCCAGTACATGGAGGTTATTAGTCTAGATCTCAGGTCCTTTGCTTCACGTCTTATGTCTTTCTCTCTCTGCCCCTTTTATGTGTGAATACTGTAATTAAAGGTCCATTATGCAGTAATATTTGTGTACACTCTTCTGAATTTAGAGATAAAAAAGATACTTTACTTGTTATTCTGATATTTAAAGAACGAAAATAAAGGTTATGATCCTAATTGACCGAAAACATGACAGGTCTACTGTCATGAGTTACTGTCAAATAAAGAAATAAACAAACGGTCCTCTGTCTTTTGGCAGCGTCTGTGTCATTGTCTCCTACTGTCAATAAAGTTTTAATTTTCCCGCGATTGTGATGACAGTTTAAGCTAGCGCGCGAGAGGCGAGTTAGTTTAAGCTAGCTAATTAATTGCTACGTCATTCACCATTTTGACAGGTGTTGGTCCTTTGTAGCGATTTGTTAATAAAACTGAGTGCAAAGAAAAGAAAAGTGAGCGGGGGTAATTTTGTGTTTGAGAGGCATAATTAACACGAATGTTACTTGGTGTTAACGTTATAGTCTGCGGAGGAGACAACAAACTAGTCTCCTGTTTGTTTCGTCGACCTGCCCCTTCTTTTAAGTTGGTAGGTGTAACAACAACAATGGCGAGCACGGATATTGTTTATGAGCAGGTTCACTTCAGACATGACCCAAAGTGGAGCGTCCGCCTGCGGTCTGCTGAGGGCGGCGGGCTGCTGCTCTGTGTGGCCTGTGCTATTGAAATGATGGAGACCGAAGAAATGCCCGTAAGTATCACGCTGTTCATGTCAATGGCGACGTCTCTCCAACGACCGAAACTGACTTTAGCGATATTATGATTTTGTATTAAAATTTTTGAGATGCTAAGTTGCATTTCCATTGACACACTGAGCATTGACTCCGCCATAGCTGTCTATTTAATGCACTGTACGTGTTTGTTGCAGTCGGTGAGGAAATGTTTTGCCTTGTCGAGTATAAGTGGCTTCCTGAAGAGGTCTGCGGGGGCTTTGAGGGAACTGTTTCGACAGGACCACAGAGTCACTCTGCATTTTATTACCACATTATTAGGTGAGGAAAATATGCATCAGCACATTAGAGGGTCAAGAAAGGTATTGGAAGATTGTTCAGGAAACTTAGAATTTATGTTTTTAAAAGGAGATACGATGATATAACCCAGTTTATTTGTCTCACAAGTGGGAAATTTAAGCACTCTACATAACAAGTGTAGCAGAAATGAAACGCAGCAGGATAAAAAAAAAAAAAAAAAAAACAGCACCATGTAGATAAAAAAATATATTTGTCATCTTTCTGAAGGACAAGCTGTTTATTCACCTTTGGTGCTTTTTTATATTGAGTATTTTTAAGCTGCAGAACAATACAGTGCCTTGCAAAAGTGTTTATGCCTCTTGAACATTTTCATCACACTTCAGCCCACACTTCTCAATTGGTTTTTATGGGGGTTTTTTGTGATTGAGAAGTACGCATCTGTGAAGGAAATGTATTGTTAAAACACATACATTTCGAAAGGTTGTTATTCTACTTAAATATAGCCTACCTGGGAAATGTCATTATGAATACAGTTGTTTTTTGAAACCTTTGTCCCTTTCTTGTGGAAAAATTAGTGAACATGTCAGACATAAAGTTGTGCAGAAGTGTAAAGCAAGACATGGTTACAAAATAATATTACAGTTTTATTTATTATTATCGGGCTTTCTTTAAATTCTCGGAAATCCATCTGTGAAGAAAACATGAAGAAGAAGGTGCCCTGGTAAGATAACAGGAAACATTTTGGCCTACATGGAAAATACTAAAGGTGATAGAAAATAACACTGCAGGCACATCCCCCTCCTTCAACACACCATCTCCATGGTGAAACACAGTGGTGGCAGAATCATGCTGTGGGGGTCAGTTTTTTTTTTTTTTTTTTTCCAGCATGGACATGGAGACTGTTTTGAGTTGTTGGGGAAAAGGATGAAGCTAAATAGATGACAATCCCAGAAGAAAACCTGCTAAAGGTGGCAACGCACTTAAAACTAGAGCAGAGATTTGCTGCAGAGCTTGACACCAATCCTAAAAAAAAATGATGGTTTCATCATGAATTCAAGGTGTGAGATTTTTACTGAACTTATAACGGTAATAATGTAAAAATCACACACTAATGTAAGAAGTCCTGCTCTAAAAAGTAACTTGGTCCCTGGTTTAAGTTTTAGAGTTGATTTGTGGAGTTTTTCTCATGCATGCATGATCTCTTGCCTCACACAATCCAAACATGCTACATGATTTATTAGATTTGAACTGCCTGTAAGAGCATTGATACACTACCCCCACTTAGACTACAGTAAAGTGTGGCGAAGCTAAAATCACTGAGAAATATTAACATCAAAATAATAAAAAAAATTATTAATCATAATTGAACGGCTAGAATGTGCTACATTTTGTTAAAAATAAGATGCGGACTCGGAAATTTGTTACATAAACTATAAATTGCTAACGAAGGTTAAAAGCAAGAATGCTTCATTGCGCACAAGATTACAATGATGGCAAATTATTCTGATTCTCTTTTTAATACCTGTCGATCTCTGGTTATATTTTCATGCCCTTCCTGTTTCCCAGGTATGCTTCAGACTCAGGAGGACCCGGTCACGGTGGAAAAGGTTGACCAAGGTGAAGGGTTTCCTGTTTATGCTTTGGCTAATATGTTTGTGTTTCCCCACATGTACTCGCATACAAATACAATATCAATATTGCATGTGGACATACATGTTGTACCCACAGCTAAACTCCCATAAACATAAAGACAGACTTTATGTTCAACCACGCAGGGTCACCGCCTGTAAACAAGGTGACCTGCCTCTACTTTTAAACATTTGTTAGAAGTAGATATTTGTTCGTTTTAACTTTCTAGAGAGTTGAAGTACTTTTTCTTTTCTTTAAATTTAGTGATTCATGTTGACAGCAGTGTTCACACATCTCCATACCCGTAATACTTTTTGTCTTTCGATGAAGATATAACATTAAACTGACAGATTTTTGCAGTATGAAAATGTTTCTTTAAGAACTAAGGCATGAATAATTTCATGGCTGCTGTCCCAGAATGCCTTGGGGAGCGCTTTATTATAAAAGCTAGTAAAATCGTAATGACTTGATGTTCATTCCCTCTTTCCTCTGATATTTTTAAAATTCATTTAACTAAAGATGCAGATGACTGTAACATTACATGTGTTGTTAATGAAATGCTCCAAGCAGATCTAACATCCTGCTGATGTCTGGAAATGTGTTGAAATGTGTAAGTCTCTTCACTGCTGTTTATTGAATGAATTTCTCTGATTCATGTCTGTGTGTGTGTGACTCAGTGCTGGTTCAGCTGCTCCTTGAGTTTCACAATGAGCTGCCATTTCACTTTGTTCTGGATGAGGTCCACAAACAGGTAAGCCAAACACATTTATAGTCTTCCCACAATGCGCTGCTGCTTATACAGTGAGTGTAAAATATGCAGGGACAGGAACGCGCGGCCTAAAGTTTTACAAAACACTTCTAGAACTGACGTTGCATCCACAGCCGGCCTGCTTAGGAAGCAGAGTTCTTGTCTTCGTTGCGTCACCTGAGGGTTGAGGAGAGAGTTGAGCAGCATCATTGTGCAATCAGCTGACGGAGTTAAGTTGTCCGTGCTGCTGACGACAGGAAGGTTTAACACCGGGCAGCACTGACAGCTCCCATAAATCTTAGGAGAATACATCTTATTAGAAAAGTGTTTCACGCAAAGGACTCCCTGCTTGGACTAGGAATTAGACAATTATCTTATCTACCCTTAATGTGATGTCCTGCCACTGTTGTGTGAAGATTAGAAGTAATTTAATAGCACTTTCAACAAAACAAATGTTTAAATGGAATATATTTAAACATTAGGTTAGTGTTGAGGGAATAGGAAAAATGCTCAGCTCATTAAGTAAATGTAGAGGCTTAATGAAAATTTGATATCAGAGAAAAATAACCAACATAAATACAATTCACTGATAAATTTTTATTTTTTTTCAGGAAATATCTATCCAAACCAATCTGATCATACGTGAAACTGTTAATTGTCCCCCAAACTGCTTGTGTCACTTTCTGGATGAACTTTCCTCCCTTTGCTTTTGCAGATGCGTTTTATCCAGCCGCATTAGTGCTTTTAGCATAAAGAGGTTGTTGAAGGCCAGCTTAAAATAACTATAAATTTGATGTTGTGTTTTTTCTTTTTATTGTTTTATGTAGCTGAGTGGCCAGCTCAGTGGGAAGCGTCTCCTGCCGACGTTCAACTTCCTGGGGAACCTTGTGAAGACGGTGCCCAACGTGGGTCACAGCTTTATTACTCAGTACGGTGAGACCCTGCAGCTCGGTTAGATTGGCTATTTTACAAAAGGCAGAAGCTTACAGATGAGAAATTGGTTTTAATTAGACTCTAGAATCAATATAGTGAATGACAGAAGTGTAATTACTATTACTAAAAAAAACAATTTGCTGTTAATGTTGCTGTTTGGCAATAAGATACTAGATTGTGGAGTAAGAATGTGTTAAAGAAATATCTAATCATAGCTAATGTATTTACTTTAGTTTTATGTAAAGGCTAAAGTAGAACTAGCTTTTACTATATAAGCTACTCTATAAAAGCTACTAGATAAAGTAGTTTTTGTGTAGCATGGATGAAACAGGTAGGCATTGCCACAACGCAAGCTCACGTTCTGCATTGTGAGTGATGCTCAGCAGACCAATAGCAGCTCTATATTTGTTTGTTTAATATTCAACCGTTGTTGGCTTGTTTGTTTGTATTTCCATGCCAGTAGTCAAACTTTAATCTTTTGGACAAATGTTTCCTGCAGTAGGCTGATGATCCCCCTCCCGCTCCCCTGCCCACTAGAATTACTTTGTCTTTAAAAATGCATGTGCATGTTGTGCTGATTGAAATACTACTCCACTGTTTTAATGTTTTACCATTTTTCCTTTACTTATCCATGAAATCCTTCTGAGATACTTTATTTTAGTTGAAAACAGACGGGATACATCAAAGAAGACATTCTATGTTTGTTGATGATATTATGAGTGAAGTAATGAGAAATATTCTAATATTTATGCTTCAGGAAAACCGAATAATGCTGCTGGTTCCACATTCGTTACTATTTACTGTTAGGAATCATGTGGCTTAATGAAAACAATTTACATAATTCCAGCAGAATATTCTGAAGCCCATCTGTCTCTTCTTTATCTGTTTTATCATCATGATGACCCCTCCGCTCTCCTTCAGCATCCTGACCACTGCTGTGAATCAGGTGTAAAAAAATTAGTCAAATATAGTATAATGTGAATGCATAACACCTGAAATATATAGCCTACCCAATATTGATCCCGAGGTCTCCAGTTGCAATATTGCACACTTTGAAGTTGCTGTGACGGCTCAATATATTGTCTGGCTCTAAATAATCTCAGGAGATAAAAAAAAAGCATCTTGGTCTTAATTTATATTACACTTATAATTTCGTTTTAACTAATATTGGTCTATCTTCATTTTCTCTATCTGGTTCAAACTAGAAATTAGATGAAGTTATGAATTGGTCAGATGTGTTTATTTACCAAAAGTAGGAAATGTCCTCAAGACAATGTATTTTTTTTTTCTAGTGATAAATTATAATTAGCCCCATTTTTTTCAAAACAAAAACTAAATGAAAGTCGAAAACTAAATTGATCCAACTCTGTGCCTCGCACTTGATTTTGGCCACTGACCTCCTGTTGTGGCAAAGAGAAATTTCTCCAATCAGGGATGTGTGGAGTATCCACAAACAATGATAACGCAGTTCTGTTAGGCTTGTAGCAGCGGATTTGATGACTCAAGGTTTACTCAACACCACAACAGATACACACAAGTAAGTCATTTCTTGCTTTAATGACCTCATAAACTGACCTTTGCAGCTGTTTGGAGTGTGACGATATGCACATTTAGTATTATAATTACTGTGTACAAATCTGCTGTGGTTATCAATATTATATTAATTGTGTTTAAATTATGCAAAAGTGTTATTACAGGCAGAAGTTATTCACTCAGAGTGAAGCCAGCAGGCAAGAAAATGCAGGGCAAAGATCAGTGGGACATAGAAACAGGAAACCAAGAGCCAGACTGAAGAATCCAGCAAGGAGTGAAGGAGAAAAACGTTAAATACTAGGAGAGGGTGCAGCTGTGAGGAGAGAGCAGAAGGCAGACTGAGGGAGAGAGAAGCTAGGACATAAATTGAAAAGGCATAAAGAATAATTAAACATAACACATTAAACCTAAATGAATAAACAACTAAGAAAACATAAAAAGTAAAGATAGAAACTAAGGCTGATTACAAAAGGACAAGAACGTGAAAAGGCAAACACAGGAACCAAAACATCCCTGGATTCTGACACAACCAGCTAAGTTATTTTAATTTCCACTGGTTGCTAAGCAGCCACAAGATGTCAACCACTCCTCTCCTCCTGCGTACAATACAGACATATTCGAAAAGCCTTCCCGGAGAAACTTTAAAGTCTAAATTATAGCCGCTCGTCTGTGACTACTGTATTACTGACCCTTGGAAATGTTTTCAAGGTAATCGGTAACATTGTGCTGCCAAAATGTGAAAAAAAAGCTATATTTTACTCGTCTAATAGTTTTCCTACTCAATACATTGGTAGATTTAGATCTAGAAGATAATCCGGTACAGTACTGGGAGAAAGACAGAAAGTATTGCACCTGGTCAACCTTCCCTGACATAACAGTAATTAAACCTCTGATTCAACCACTTACACATCTGTCTGCTAATGGATCAGTTGTTCGCTCTGTCAGGGGGCATTGTCAGCCGGGTTCAGGCCTGTGGATGTTGTGCGGTGTTTTGTCATGGCCGACTGCTCGTCTTTACACTCACGAACAAAAAGTAAGACCTATTCCAAAACACTGGCATTAGAGCCATTATGCTTTCCATTTTGTGACCACCTTCTGTCTGTATTCCTAAGCAGACACAGGTAGGAATGCTTTGCTAAGTTGCTGAGGTAAGATGTGGGCTGCCATTATTGACTGTGTGTATCTGTCTGCGGCCCATCACTCAGCAAGTCTTTGTGGGCCTGTTTGGACTAACGACAGCAGCGAAGCAATGACAACAGAAGCCCGGCGCTCCCAGCAGATTTCATCCTTTTTCAGACGCACCGTCTGCCTCCCAGGCTGAAAAATTAACTCTGTCTTCTGGCTCTCATGTCGTTTCCCTTCTGTGCAGTTGGTGGAATTGTTTGAGATTGAGGAAAAATAAACAGAGATCCTACAGGAAGAATAATTGATTTCAGGATATATATTAATACACGCACACAAATATAGAGGGTACATCTATCCTTTCCTACAGCCTCTTGTTATTCCAGGTGACGCATTAAAAACCAGCCCTCCTTAAGGATGTCTTCAATAAATCTCTATTTATTCCTGAAAATAAGCTAAAGGGACTATTGAAGTGCACATCAATAAAAAAACTGATTAAAGCTGTAAAAAGATGAAGGGAAAATGAGATATAAGAGAACAGAGAAAATCAAGATT
>NW_015113033.1:325834-345835 GCF_001443285.1 Poecilia latipinna
TTTTTTTTCTTAGTTATGGATAATCAAAGACTCAAATTTCACAGGCTTGTGGATGAAATACTCCAGATATGACAGTAAAATCAGTGAAGAACACAAAAGCACAAATATCAAATATCCAGTAGAAATGAGTACAGCTCTTTCTAAATGAGAATTTCTCTCATTTTCCCCTTAAACATATCAGCCAAATACTTTTTTTTCTACTTTCTAGATGGATTGAAAACCGAATAACCTCAACAATAACATTTTTACATTGACATAAAACACTGCAACAATGCAAAACTTCTAATCTACATACACTTAAATCCTTTCCTTTGCTCTATAAATATTCGCTTAGCAGCTCTGTCTGATGCAGCTTATTCAGAGGGGTAATCTGAGTTTACTTTGTAGTTTTGCTTGTGTCATCAGCCCCCCTCCCCTATGCTAAGATCATTAAGGCGCACTCTAAAAGAGCAAGCCTTCCAGCTTGGGAATTGCTGGTATTTACACTAGAAGTTGAGAGTTCAAAAGCCTCGTGGAGAGTCAGAGAAGGGTCCAATTAAATATTCTGCGGTGATTTGTACATAACAACAAAGCGACACCTTTGAAAGTGGCTCGCTGGGGTAATGGAGTGATATTTCAGAGCACGCAGCATCTCAGCTTGGCAGCAAAGCATGAAAATGAACCTTTGCTTCCTCTGTTGACAAAGGCAAAATAAAGTCATTTGTTTATCCTTTCATGTTGTGCCGACAGCTGTGTTTATTTGTTGTGGAGTGTACTTTTTGAACATCAGTGTAATACCGTCCTCTTTCTGAAGGTTTCACCGCTCTGCCTTCTCCCTCTCCCTCTTAATGCCTTAATGCCTGGCTCTCATCTTTGCTGCCTCATATTTCTTAGTTTAATCAAACATGTCCTCTCCAGGCTCACTTGGATTTTGATCTTCTTGACAGAGCAGCTGGCTTTCAGCTCCGCTCTTCGGTTCTTGTCATCTCTTTCTTTCTTGTTTTGCTACTTGCGGAGTCTGTGTTGATGTCTTCCACCTCTCTCTGCACTGCATGGATGATGTCTCTGTCCTCTGCCTTTGCTTGTTCTTTCTGGGAATCTGAAAGGCTGCCTTTTCTGGCAGCCAGCATACCTGGAAGTTGTGATCCAAAAAGACTCCCAGTCTGGTAGAGACGGGGGGCCTTATACCTGTTCTACCCTCTCTCTCTATCCTCTCTGCTTTTTCAGTTCATCTTTGAGAAGTTTTATTTGATCATTGCCTTTTTGTAATACTATTATTAGCTCCTCCATCATACTGGAGTCTTGCATAATGTCCAATACTCAGTATTAAGGCCTACACACAACAAATGGTTGAGAAAAGAGTAACTTGGAAGCTCAGCTTTGTGGCTGGTGCATCCTCAGTCTGAGTTTTTGCCGTAAATGTTGACAGAGAGGCAGCGCATACAGTCACAGCCACATGCTCTGTCAGCACTATCCCTAATCTCCTAAGAGATTTCTGCAGATAGCCAAAGGAAGGAGCACTAAAGTAGATGGCTTGCATGTTAACTGTGGGACAGCATGAATATAATCAAGCTAATCTACTTTGAAACATAATATGTTCAAGCGTTTCACTCAGTTTTCTGATTCATATCTGTGAAGCACTCTTCAGAAGGCTCGTTGTATAATGCAAAATGTTATGTAATGTGTTCGTTACATTTGTAACGCAACAAATGCAAATCTAATGCACGACTCTGTAGTGTGGTGTTGTAGACTTTCATCAGGACAGGTGATCTGAAAAAAGTTGTAACATAGATAATGCAATTAGCAATAACAAAATATGTGATGAAATTAGAACTAACAGACAAAGTATAGAAGCTGGTTTTTCTAGCTGACCAAAGGCAGGTTGTTCTATAGGTTGAGAAAGCTTGGAAATACAACCACAAGATTTGACTTACTTTACTCTTTTGTCAATTACTTTTAACAAAATTTTTTCGCTGTTCACCAGGTCCCCTGCTGGATCACCTGTGCTCTGCTTTGGCATACCCAGACGAAGAGCTGAAGACTTCAGTAGTGCATGTTTGGCTCCAGCTGATGCAGACGTCTGGAGACGCCGGGGCGCAGTACCTGCCCATTGCCACTAGGGACAGATTATGCACCCTGCTGCTGCAGACGTTTAGCAACGCTAGCTCAGCGCAGCTCATTAAAAACTGTGCAGGTGAGAAAATATTCACACTTCTTGAACACACGATAGTTGTTCCCTGAAGTTTACGTTCACACATCTTGGGCATTACTTTTAGGGTAGAATGCTGATGATTATTCCTTAAACGGTTTTAATAATATTCAGAAACAATAGTTGAATGCACAAGCTTGAGGTTATTGTGAATTCTCTGTTTTTTTTATCACCCTCAACAACCTTCTAAGCTTAAAGGACTTGGGAGAGTCATTTAAATCGGTTTGTGTGTTGGGATGGGTCAGGGTTTTAAGCGTATTTAGCAAACTTTTATAGGGTAAACGTGTAGCTTTAGGGATTTCATTGAAGAAACTGATGTTTGTCTTCTTTTTCCATTCCAAAGCGAGTTTCAATGTCTGTTTGGGTACTTATTTTTTGAAGTTTTAACCTTGTTATTGCCCTTTGACCCTTAAATTTAAAAGAAAACCTTCAACACATAACCCTACTGGGAACTTGATTTCACTACATTACTATTGTTGTCTATTCAAGCACCGATCTCCAAGAAAATTGACTAAGAGAGTATGTGCAGGTGAGTTTTCCAGTGATTAGTCAGTGACAAAGTGCAATGGTTTGTGGGTAGGTATTGTAAATCTGGCCTAACACCTGCTGAAGGATCAGGATTTTAATCTTCGGAGGCTCAAGGTAAGACCCAGAAAAGTTTGTTCCAGGACCCAACGAGACCTTAGGTAAGCAATCTGGATTATCTGAGGACATTACACAACGACAGCTTGATTATCGCAACAAAGGCCAACAATCAGGCGCCAGGGGAGACCTGCTGCGGTCTTGATGAGATGATTAGACAGAGGTGAGTTAAAACACAGCAGGAGGAGCCCGGCTCTTCTCGAGAACTAGAAACACAGGAACAGGAGCCAGGAAGAGAGAAAGAGGAGAGCACAGAAAACACAAGATCATGATAAGCAAATCGACATCTTCAAACTCCACTGAAACCTGGGTCCTTCATATGGACAAGCTAAACCCCTTCTGAGAAATAAAGCTGTAAGATCGGACAAGACTTAAGATGAGCAGTTTAGTTGCTATGATAGAAATGTTAGGTAGGGGGAGGAACGTTTAACAGCAGACAAACATCAAGCCTCTGGAATAAATTCAACCATTTCAATCCAATTACAAATTGCTTTGCATAAAAGCCATTTAATGGCAAGCAAATCATCCAGTTTAATTAACTCCATCAAATATCCAGACAAAAAGACATTCTGGGTGGCAACAAAAAGCTTCAAGTCAAGGTCTAACTTGCTAATGGATATTTAACCAGGCATATGCTTATATTCAATAAATTAGAGTGTCATTGAAGTTATTTCAGCAACTCGGTTCACTCAATGAAACGTATAGATTTATTACACACAGACTGATGTTTTCAAGCCTTTATTTCTCTTAGTCATGATTTCCCTCTTATGCCTAATGGAAACATGACAATAAAAAATTAACAGAAATGAGCTTAATGAAAAGTAGGTTTAGTACCTGCTTTAACATTATTTTCAAACGCTCTTATTTATCTGACAATCAAGCCACATGGAAATGCATATTCTAGTGTAAGTGCACTCAAGTTTTGTTTCCATAAGACAAAAAAACAAAAACAAAGTGAAGTCAATTCTTGTATCAAAATCAATGCACCTGTTTGTTTTATAGAAAACTCAGGTATTGAACTTTAGATCAAAACTCTATTTATGGATCTGGTCACAGCAGATAATGCAATAATTTTTCTTCAGCGTATACGAGCATCCCTCTAGTTTTGAGTGTTAATGCTAACGCTTTAGCTTCAGGGTTAGGAATGTGTTCGTCATCAGTCCAACTTAGATGCTTTGATTTATGTAATGTATAACATGGCCTGTTTTCGACTTGAATTGATGTGTAGATTTAATAGATTATCACAGTTTACGGACATTGGGATCTGTTTTGAGTGATCGTTTCTTATACTTTCGAAGCATGTCATCAGAGTCCGTTGTATCCCTCGTCTGTCAGGCCTGCTCTGGCAGCTGGTCAAGTACGAAGAAGCCGTGTCGGTTCTGATGAGCAGCTCCGGCGGCCCGCTAATGTGCGACGCGGATGAGGACGTCCTCACCAACAACAGCCCGTCCCTCATCCAGGACCAAGAGCAACAGCCTACTGACCACAGCCTACTGCCTCTCCTGTTGAAAAAGGTCTCTGTCCAAACATCCTGCTTCCACTCCCAAGACCCGAACTCTAACACTGACCATCATTGTAACAACAAGCTCTAATCCCGGATTAACGCTCCTTTGAACAGGGGTTCAGTTTGGGCTTTAGCCTACACAAATATTTGTGTTTCATGTCTGGGAAATCAATGTGCAGATTATATTTGGGTGGATGTTCTCAGTGGTCGCTCACAGCTCATGACGTCAGCCGGTATCTTTCAATCACCGTTGTTTTGTATGTTTTGTGTCAAATTAATATTCCCGTAACAACAAAAGTAATCCTGCTAAATATATTGCAATTTCATTCGTCCACGCCTACGTCAGCTGTGGTCAGATAATAAACTGTGTTAAACTGATGGGATGAACCCTGCATGACACCACCACCCCCCTTCAAATCAGCTTGTGAGCTGCTGTTTGGGAACCTTGATTTCAGCATTTATGAATCTAAAAATCACCAAAAGTTGCAAGATGAAAAGCTGATTCATCAGAAGTGAATGTTTTCTGCAGCTATGCGTAGTTGTTGATTCGTTTTCAAACTACCAGGAGACTTGGGGCATCTGTACAGCTTTACAAAGTATATAAATGGAGTTTGCTTTCTGTATTCTCCAGACGGTTCTCCAGGATAAATATGTAAAAATAAGAGTTTATTCCGTTTGCTGAAGGATATAACATTTTTTCATGTAAACTTTCTAGGTGATCTGAGTAATTTTCACTCTAATTATAAGTAATAAAGTTTTCAGTCAGTTGATCTTTTTAAATACTTATTACTTAAGAACTTATTTTTTTTAATTAATGGAATATGCAGAGTATGTAATACTCAGGGGGTCATTTCCTCCTTAGCTGGACATGTTTTATTTTTACAGTTGGCCTGAAAACACTGAATCTGGTTTAATGTTGATTTATTTAATCTACAGTAACTCAAACTGTACATGTAAAAAAACACATGTTTATAGTTTATGGTCCTTGTTTTTGGAATGGAAATCAGCTAAGATGTATTTGAAAGTTTTACTCTGGTGATGCTTTCAGGTTCATATCTAACGGATCCCAATGAAAACATTTTACTTTTCAGTTGCTGCTGAGCGGTGATGAGTCGCTGCAAGTGACCAGTGCGAAGTGCATTGCTGCCATTTTGGTTCATTCTCCCAGTCAGTACTGCGCTCTCTGCATCAAGGCCGATTTACCAGGTATCGCACACTAGACATGAGATCAGCCGTTCGGATGTTTCAGATATTCAGTCCTTTTTACAAAAAGTTCACACTGATCTTGTATTTATTTTATTAAAATGAATAAAATATAATTTAAGATTGATAAACCTTGTTTTATTTATGAAAAAAAGCTACCAAACGCTTGCTATTGATGACATTTAAGAATATTTTCAGAGTCTGATGGGCTGCTTTTGGGATGACTCGACCTGTGCGAGTTTGCATTAGCTTTGAATGTCCTTCTCTTATAAACTGTTTTCCATACAGTGGGAATTATATTAAAATTTAAACCAGACTCTTAGGTTGCTAGGTTTTCCTTTCTGAAGGCCTCAGGCAGCTCTTTTGATCTCCACATGGTGTTCACCGTCACCTCAGCTGGTAAGAGCAAACAGAACGAAATGTCAGCGTTAAACCTGTAGGAGATCTCCGTGAAAGCGCTGAGTAAGGCTTTTCCTGTCACATGCATCTGTATGAGCTTTTAGCCATTTTAGATTGAAATAAAATGTAGGGGGCTTCCAATTTATTCCTCAAAAGAAATGTCATTTGTTATGTTTCTTTTTTTTTTTTTTTTTTTTACATAGCTGTATGCTTTTTGATTTGTCTCACAATTTTTTCCTGCTTTTCTTTTACTTTTCCAGTTAAGTTTTGATAAATATTCCCTCTCCTACTGAATCGTACAGGCTGGTTAAGATTGCAATTTTTTTTTTTTTTTTTTGTATACCTTACATACAAACATTGCTGGAAAGCATCTTTATGAACTCGGTTAAGTGAACAGTTTTCCAGAGTCGCAGAGTGACTGTACATGTCGTTTATCGTGCCTCCGTCTCTCTCAGGTTTCCTCTTTGACCGTCTGGCCAGCAGCAGCAGTGAGATGCTGCTGTGGTCCATCTACAGCTGTTTGGTGTTGCTGACCGAGGAGCCGCTTTTCTTCTCCCAATGCCACTCCGTATACGGTGAGACCTCAGACTCAGAACGGTTGAAACCAGAAGTTTACATACACAGAATAAAAAAAAAACACATCTACTTTTTTTCCCCTCAATATCTGAAGTGGAATCGGACCAAACTTTTCTCATTGTGGAATTGATCAAATAGAAATAATTTTGGTGATTTTAAATGGCTTAAAACAAAAGATGTTTGGTTTGATTTAACTTAAAACTGTAAGAAAAAACAAGGTGGATGTGTCTTTTTATTCCACATATGCAAAGTTCTGGTTTCAACTGTGTGCATATTTGCTATGAAAACTTCTTTCTCCCACAGAAGTGAAGCTCAGCCAGCTTTGAAATTTGATCCCTTTTCATTGCACTGATTCATGACCTCATTAAAACGAGATGACAGGGCTTTTTCATATTTTAGCTTCACTTCTGATTATTGTTCGTCTGTCTGTCTGTCGGGAGAGAGAGTGTTTAAACGGATCGGAAACCAGTTTTCAGTTTTGTATTTAATCACTATGTTTGCATATCTAAAAATAACTGATGATTGATCACTGGCCATTAGAAGCTCATGCAGAACAGAGTCGCTGTGCAAATTTTTTTTTAGTTTGAATTAATTCATGTTAAATGCTAGTTTTAATTCAGAGGCTTGTCTGTTTATTCTGACATATAAAGTGTTTTCATCCAGGAGAGTTTTTTTTTTAACACAAGCACCCCTCTCTTGTGTACAACACTTCAAGTTATTGTTGCTGTTTTGAAAATTTTGATGTAACGTTCTGTAAAGTGGGATTGATGGGAAATGAGCTGCCAAGACCTGCAGCTGTTTCCTTCCTCCATATTTCATACAAGCACTGAATTTCTTAGCAGCAGTGACCAGCATCCATCCATTTGTTCATTTGTCCATTTTCATGAATCCTAAATTGTATGAAAGTGCAAATTCAATGATTATATTAGATCTAGTCCAGTGGAGTCCAAACATTGGCAAACACAAGCTGCAGGCGGGCCATAAAATTCATTACATTCAAAATTAGGTTATGATTTTTATTTTTTTTTTTTGGCTGCTGATGTTAATTCAGTATTTGGAAGCACAGTGAACTTGGACTGAACGGCTTTGTTCATTTCCTCTGCTGCCATTGCTAAAACTACAGACAGACTAGAATTTTATAACGGTGCAGAAAATCAAGGTCATCTATAACAACTTCTCCTGTTCGCTGATTGGCCCAGTAGAAATTCTGCCGGAGGGAATCAGAGTGAATGGGAGAAATCTCAAACTGAGCTTTGAAGGGAGATGAGAATCGAGCGTAGGAAGGCAGTAACCAGGCTAGCGGACATACTCATGCTGTTTCTTTTCTTCGTGTGACCCTTTTCAAGCAAATTGTCAAGGCTATTCATGAAAAAACATGCCTGCATGTGTAATATCTGCCTGTACACTTCTTGATATTGGATTCTGTTGCTAGATCAGTAAGAAAATGAGCTCATTACTGCAGCGTCCATGTAGCAGTAAATTAGAAACACGGCTCATTGGCGCTGTGTAAAACGAATGAAAATGAGGGTCGCTTTCTGGGTGCATAATTTCTGCTATTATTTAAGGCCTTGTCGCATATTTTAATGTAAGAAGTTATTGTAGCCGACGGTGTATAACATGTACGATGTCAGAACACTTGAGCAAGACGCTGCTGTTTGTTGTTTGTTTTTCTCTCCCATTGTATGTTTGGTTTGTGTTTGGGTGCCAGGCATCGAGTCCCTGGTGCGCAGTCTTAAGGAGGCTTTGCAGCTGAGCAATCTGGAAGCACCAAAGCAAGGTTTTCTGCTCCTCACCGAAATACTTGAAAGGTGCGTCTTTACGAAATTGTGAGATGAATTTTGGATTCTGGTTGCCAAAAATGCAATTAAAAAACTTATCGATGTGTTTAACTGCAGTTAAATCAGTATGTTTTGTGACGCAACAATATTTTATCCGTTTAATTTGGTGTCTTTTTATTGCCTGAACGAATTCAAGGTAGGTCAAAAACATACTAAAAACAGTATAAAAACTATTTAATTTCTTTGGTAGTAAATACACAAAAGAGAAACTTTTTAATCACCTCACAATAAAAGCAGCGACTTGGAGACTAAATCAAAAAAGTAAAAGGCAAATTCGGTGTGAGATTTAATTTCTATCCATTCAAATGAACTTATAGCTTTAAATATTAGTACAAAACAATATTTGGTTAAAATGACTGATTGTATTAAAGCATAATCAGCACACCCAGTGCTTCATGTGCAAATATTGTGTTTAAACTCAGAAAATGACATTTATAAACACCATTTCAGCTGAATAAATTCTCTTGAGGGAATACCTGACCGACTTTCCAAAAATGTTTTGTTGTATTTACGCATCACTTACAGTTTGCATTTGTTGAAGGAAAAAGCTTCCTGTTGACACAAACAGGTTTATCCTGTACCGTGTGTGCAGTCAGTAGCTGCCGTTTCATTAGGAAAACCAGCTCTTGCTTCATATTGCATCTTAACATACAATTTGAGCTTGATGAGCTGAGCTGATATCCAGATAATTGCATCCACAGAGTTGGCATCGCTCGGCTGAGGGTTGATTGGCAGCGTCCAGTTAGGTCAGCCATATTCCCCCCCGAAATGCCCCAGTTGTCAGGAAAACCATATTACTAATCATCTCTTCTGCTACTGATTATATAGTTTCTCACAGCTCATGAGTGCTGCTGTCCTCACATTGAAGCAATTGTTGAAATTGCTTCTGGGTTGATGAAATTTACCCATATTTTGCCAATGGGCAAGTTCTAATTTCCACCTTTTGTTAACATTTGCATAAAAACTGTCTTGTCCTTTATGTTAATTGGCCTGGTTAATAAAAATACCCTTTTATTTACATTTAATTACTTTACGGTGTTCTTATATCTTTGCATAGTGTTATGTTTTGAGTGATTTATTACAGACTTAATTATGTTTTTCACTTTTGACAGTATGCGAATTACTCTTGGATTACTTGCCCAAAAAGTGGCCGTAAGCCGCAACTCCAGCTGCACCAGCAGGCACAGTGAAGTGACTTCTTGTAAAACATGTTAAGTACGGCGCTGTTGAGTTTAATTGGATTTAAATGAACTGTCTGGTGTCCACATGATGAAAATATATCGCTGGCTAATAAAACACTGTCCTATTTTTGCAAGGTTGACATAATTTTAATGGAATGCCACTGGTCACATGGTAATGATAGAGGAGATAAAAGATTTAATAATCCAAGAGTGAAATTTGTCCTTTAAGAGCTACGTTTAAGCGCTGAACTGCTGAGCAAGCCAAAACAAGTGTGTATGTGGGTGGATGAGGGTGTGTGTGTGGTTTTTAGCAGAGTTTGGAGTTTTGTTTGTTTAGGATTTTGAGAGTTTAACAGCTCGATGGGAAATTTTGTGCCATGTTTGTACACATGACATCGAGCATGCCTGTGTTATTTAGGATGTTCTATGTGACACTTATTGTGGCAACAGTCCACAGATGTTACGGGTAGACAAACTTTGGTGATATTTGTAATGCTAAGAGGTCAATGCCATTTATTTATTATGTGTTCCTCCAGGCTGCTTAGCCTGGAGGAAAGAAAACACAGTGCGCAGTGACGTAGAAGAACCCTGCTGATGTCCACACAGCAAACCTTTGAGCAACACTCCAGGAAGGAGACTAACGGCATGTCCGTGGATCCCTAAAGAGACAGTGTCATGTGTTTTCCAGGCACATGGTGCCGTTTTATAGAGTAGTCCATTACGTTACTTTCAGTTATTAGAAAAAGGCTATATATATTTCAAATGTGACTTGAGAGAAATCTGACATCATAAATTGAAATTGGGCTTCTGTCTCCTTAAAAGCTCCTGCTCTTTCTGAAAGTCCAGACTTAGGAAGTAATCATATTGAAAAACTGCAACTCCGATTAGCTCAAAAAGTATTTTACATAATGCTGCCCCCTTAAAATGTCTCATAGAGTCTAAAGTTCACATATCTAAAATGAAGGCATTGAAATGTCTTAAATTCATTTAAAAACAGTAAGTTGGCCTTAAATATGTTCATCACAGGTCTTAAATTTTGACGCAGCAGGACTTTTTAATCTCATATATTCTGTGTAGTTTATTTTTTCTCACATATTTTTTCTGTAAAGGAAATGTTTAAGTCATGTGTAGATATATTAATTGTGTTCTGTAACTCAAGGCGGTTGAGGCTACCGCTAACTAGCTGCTAATAAACCCTAATAACCCCTAGCTAGCTGCGTAGCTGGCATTTTTTGCGTTTATCATGGAGAAGTGCAAATTTATTTTCGTCTTTTCCACTATCTCATGTCCATTCTGTGCAAAAAAGCTTAGCACAACTACATTATAAGATATGCAGTATTCTTTAGTCATGTAATATATATTAAATGTTGTTTATAATGGTCTTAAAAGGTCTTAAAAAGCCTTAAATTTGAGTTGGTAATACCTGCAGAAACCCTGGACAAATACGACCTCCCTTTTCTTTAAATACACCGTAATGAAAGATTATGTCCAAAACAAAACAAACACCCCAACCAAAATGTACTCTTTTATTATGCTGATATCCTGAACGTATTGAGCACCACAAGATGTACCGACGGGCTTGTCATGTGTCCGTGTGTGAACAGACAGCCACCAGGCGTACATCTGTTCCCCAGCGCTTCAGGGTTCGTGGCGGTGTCAGAGGCGGTGAAAGCCGGCGTCTCCTCCTCCTGCCTGCTGGTTGCCGCGCAGGCCGTCAAAGCTGCAACCGCTTTGTTTAGGTACAAACACCCAACATGCAGACGTGTAGAAATGAGACGCATTTTGTCAAGGAGGTTCATATCGCTACCTCTACCCTTGAAATATGTTATGTTTATTCTTTTTCTTTCTTTTCTGTCTTGCTTTTTTTTAGAGCCTGTGTTGTATTTTTAGTTAGTTCTAACTTGCTTATGGTAAAGATATGCAGGAATAATGAAAATCCTGACATTAAATCGGTGTCCTTAAAAAGTCTTCAAAGCCAGCTGATAAAAGTGCTGCAAATTAGCGTCTCCCCACAGTCAGAGCTGAGGCACAACAATAGAAACTGGGACAAACAAGGCGGAAGCAGGAAGGACCAAAGTTTATTTTGCCTGCACTCAAAATAAGTAGCGTGGTAAGAAAATTAAATATCTCCAAAGCTCACCTTTAGAGACCTGCAACAAAAAGTGGCATCTTGGGGACGCAGACTCTCAGTAATAATTTATTTTAAGGCTTTTCCTTGTATCTCGCCCAGTAATGGTGGAGAGCGCTGTAATTTGTCTCTTTTTGACAAGTTCAGAGGGAGATGAAGTAAAATATGCTGCACCTGATTAAGTTGCATTTGCAGGGTATGAATATGCATGTTCTGCTAAGACCTATGTATGTTTTTATTTATTTTTTAATTTGACTTATGACACATGCAAACATTATTTCACTAAAGAATCAGCCTTCAGAAACTTCACATTTTGAGATTTTATCTGACTGGAATCGTTTTACTGCACATCCAAAACTACATTAAAAATAAAATGTAATTCTTTTTTTGTAATTCTTTCTCACTTTTGCCAAGGTGAAATCTTTTTTGATCCGCCAAGACCTCAGGAAAATATTCTGCTTGGAACCATATTTTGTGTATCCTTTTACATCTGGTGTAACAAAAAACATTTCAGACAAAAACATGTCAGTTTGTGAGCTTAAGATCAAATCAACTCGAGTTTTACAGCAAAACAGGAAACGGAGAGTAAATTGTAACGTTGTCAGTTTTCTATAATCTGCCAAGGACTTGTGTCCACATTGCAGCCCACATAAATCATAGCTAATGCGCGGTGAAAAGGCTCTTCATTAGTTTATATCTGGCTTTATCTTTGCAGTCCATCTTCTCAGTGTATCAGAAGGTGCTTCCTTAATCGAAGGAACGTCTCTGTCTTCTTTAGACTCAACCATCAGTCCAGACCAGTCCAGTACCAACAGCTGGAGGAGCTGGTGGAGGCCATCAGCAGCAGGTTCCCTGAGCTGATTCTGACTTCCCCTTCTCTTCGACGCAGCATGGCAAGTCACACTTTGTTTTACCTGCAGATGTAAAATTAAAAAAGAAAAGCCAATCTTTGCATGATAACTGCACAAACTGTTGATCTGTTTTGTTATTATCCGACTCATTATTGACTCTTTGACATTGACAAGACGAAATAACTTGATTCAGAGGGAAGTAAACTTACAAGCCAGTTCAAACTAAGGTCCCTGTCTGTTCTGCTCATAAATCTCTACATCATTATGTTCCTCAAGCAGTCAAGGTCGCTGTAGGTGCTGTAATGATTAATTCGGTAACTCTGTGTGTTCTGAGTCTCTCTGCGAGCGTGCTAATGGCAACAGATGTGAAAGAATATATGATTGTGTAAAATAATTTAATCAATAAGTCTTTTAAAAGTCTGCTAAATAATTCCTTACTTGGTGTATTTTTATCCCTGTTCTTCTATCAACATAAATGCAAAGCGTTGCAACACAAAACAATGTTAAAGCAAAAATAACGATAGTAGTAACTGACTCAACAACAGCGATTAGCCAACTACAACTAATTACCAAAACAGATTAAAAATAAAACAAAAAAGAAACGTGCCAGATTGCCAAGCCATGTTTTTTTTTTTCTTTTAAAAAAGATACTTGATCAAATAAAACTGCATCCATTATATTCACATTTAAAAATGCAACAACAGGTGTTTTTGGTTGGCCAGTCGTCTGTGTTTGCCTCTACAAGGTTTATGAATCTTTTTAACTTACCAGAAAAAGGAAAAAGCGTATAAAAATATAATTTTTACCAACTACTAGGCATTTACATGCCCCAAAGCTTGTTCATTAAACTGTACTCCTCCTCGTTCTCTGGTTGTAATTAGTGGATATTTAAGCTACTGCTGCATTTCTCTCAACCTTGAACCAGTTTGCCCTTTGACCTCTGAAGCATCAACATTTTCTGTAACCCTGAAGAACGATTGTTTCAGGTTAGGAAATGAAAAACTCACACCTGATGAACTGATTTTCAGTCAGAACTCTGTTAAAAAAGTTTTTTCTTTTTCACTAATACGGAAGTAAATAACACAGAATATCAACACTCCTTGCTTATAAGCAATACGGTTAGACACAATAACTATTATTAATATTGTTTAAAGCTCTTTCTTTTTGAGTTTTGCAGTGTCTCTGTTGTTTTTGTCTTCACCCAGCTCTGTTTTATGTTACAGGGAAACAAACGAAGTTCAGATTCCAGCAGCCAGACGTTTCGGTCCAAAGGATTTCTGCTCCAGGCTCTGATCTGTTTCCAGGCAGCCTGCAGGTAACAAACTGCTCAATGAACTCGATAGAATAATTAGCGCAGACCTCCGCCGGTGATTCAACAAACAGGCAGTAGTTTGTTCAAATAAAACTCTCTAATGAATGTTCCTAATTTAGAAATAACGAGTGAAACGTGTTATTAGATTTTATATTGAACTCGATCAAACAGTTCTTTGCGTAAAGGTCACTTTTCTTTTCTCTTTTTTTTTAAGTAAAATTGGAAAGAAAAACATAATACTCTGGTATTTTTCTGCGCATCATTTGAGTCTCATTCTCTGCTTTGTGTCTGCGTTTGAACAAAAGTCCTGTTTACATTGAAGGCTCGTGGAGGAGTGTGCGTCAGAGCCGGCTCTGATGAAGAACCCGTTCACGGCCCCTTATAAACACAGCGGCGCTCAGGATTCGCTGGAGTCCGTCTGTCGGTGTCTGCTGCGCTGCTGCGACTCCGTGTGGATACCAGCTGTGCTCGTAAGGCCCGAAACACGATTACAGAGCTGATATCTGAATGATGGAACCATTCATCTCACACCCAAACTATGTGACAATTTGTACAAAAACAAAAAAGAAATGTACACAATATTATAGATTTGGAAATGGGTACAGAAATTGTAACACAACAACCTCATTTCAGATGCAGCAGTTTGTCTGCAGGAGATGTTTCCTGTGTTTGGATTTGATAATCAGCTGGTTTTCCCCAGTTCATCCATGCATCATCACTTAAAAACTCTCATCTAGGCCTGTCACAATAAACAATAAATCACCTAATTGCATGATGAATTAAAGCGAGCTCAATGATTTCCATTTGCACGATTTATTGTTTTTCTCTTCCTACCAAAAACTGGATGACATAAGTCTTCACTCTGGTGCATCAGTTTCCTCTAAGAGACAATAAAGTATATTCTGCTTATATTTAAACTAAAACCTTCTTTTTTTTTTGTTTGCTGAAGGACTCTTTTGTTTACGGAGACTCCGTAATTCATTTTATTAGTCGTTTCTGTTTTGTTCTGTTTATTTTGATATTCAAAATGTTTTCCAGTTCCTGCGTTAAACATTCATTAGAATTTAAAGTTTGCTGATTTTTGAGACGGTGAACTTGCATTGTAATGCCTTTACCTTTATATTACCTTAAAATGGTCTCAAAATAAGAATTGTTTATCGCAATAACTTCTTGGACAATTTATTAATCTGTTATTATGACAGGCATACTCTCATTACTTTCTGTCTAAATGCTGCCCTTTTTGTTTTTAGTTGAATAAAAAGAATATAAAGGTTAGGAAGATGATTACAAATAGTTCCTTATTGTTGGTTTGAAAATGAAAACCCGATCAAAGGAATGTGTTGCTCTGTCTTCCATTTATATTTTATAGTTCTTATAAAAATGAATCAGAAATGGAAACAGCAGGTAAAAATGTTAAAGGTCATGGCAAATCCATGCTGACCAGCAGCAGCCTAATTGGTTCATTCCTAGATCTCAGTCTTATTAATCAAACATGGAACAACATGGCGAATGTTTATCGATGTTTGTGTTGTAACTATTCTGTCCCTCGAACCTTTTTTGTGTTTCACCCACAGAGAACATGTGACGGTCCGCCTAGCGCCCAGATCCTGGAGTCGCTCTACTCCATCCTTTGTTCGCAGTTTGTCCTCCTTCCGTCTTTAATGCCACAGTTTACAAAAAAACTGGGTGAGCTTTATATCTCTGTGTAGTGAGTGTAAGATGTAGTGGATTTTCAGATGTAGCTGTGAGGTAGTTTTAACTTTATGAAAAGTTAGTAAAAATCCACTCTGTAATGTGAAGGACGTTAAAGCGATGCTGACCTTTGATATGTAATATGATTTATATAGTGCTAATTTAAAAATATTCACCGCCTTGGATGTTTTATCCTTTTTATTGCTTTTACAAACAAATCATGATCAACTCAGTTTGGCCTTTTTGATAAAAGAAATTACAACAAAAACCCCTTTAGTTTGAAGGTGAAAACTAATTTCTGCAAAAATAATTAAATAAAAATACATAACATAAAATAGGTGAATACTTGTACTTTTTTAAGGCTGTCAGATGTAAATTCTAACCCAACGTCTTAGAGTCAAGTGCAAAACAGAATTTACCTATGTGTTACTATTTATAACCAGATTTACTTTAATTTCTGAGTTCTGAACATCATATATGATGACTTGGTAAATCTCGGTTTCTTTTAGTTTGTACATTTATTCATCTTGAAAGTTTTGCTTCTTCCAACTGAAAGCTCCTCTCTGATAAAAAAGCATTTCAATTAAATTCACAAACACCGGCCACTTTATTAGGTTCACTTTGCTATTACCATGTTAACCCTTTAGGTTCCAGACCTGCTGTAATTCTTTGCTAAATAATTTCAACGAGGGGTTAGAAACGCCACAAACCGTCACAGACCTTTTTGGGCACAAATATCCCGTTCGTTCTTCAATAAGGTTCTGCATTGGATGGAGATCAGCTCACTGTGGAGGCAATTGTAACGTATTGTCATGGTTACGGACCCACTTTAAAATGTTTTGCATTTTATCACACAGTGCATCATGTGAACTCCATCAAGTCGTCGTCACCGTGTCTGGATGGCTGAACGAATTGAATTGCTGCGATGTGATTGGCTGCTTTGCTATTTTTGATAAACAACTGAATAATTAATAAAGTGGCGTTTCAGTGTTCATATCAAAGTATTGAATTAATATAATTTTCTATGTGTTGTGGTGACCCCTTACTGTCTGACAGTGACATATTTTTAAAATTAAACTCTGATTTTCATGTTTCAGAGCTTTAAACATAAGTTTAAATCAGCAGACACAACATGTTTAAGTTTAACCTTAATTGTTATACAATCTAATATTAACTTCTAATATTAACTTGTATTTTTGTGCCTGTGTAAATGGCAGCAGAAACCTTAGTACTTGCTGCTGACCTGCTTTCATCAAAAACTAAAAAGAAATTCAAACTAAGCCGTCAATCAATCAAATTTTATTTGTATAGCACATTTCAGCAGCAAGGCATTTCAAAGTGCTTTACATAATTAAAATAAAAACAGCATGTGACATTGAATAAACAGTGAGAAAAAAGATTTAAAAAAAAAAGATGAAAAACATTAAAACCTGCGCCCCTTTTAGGACTTCAGTTAAACATCGTTTAACTGGGACTCGAACCCTCTGGGAATTTAGTCAAAAACACCGTTTGACAAGGACTCCAACCTCTCAGACTTTAGCAATTTTAAAATTGACTTACATTTCTGTTATCGTGTTAGTTGAAACGCCGTCAACTGGGACTATAAACCCCGTAGGACTTTAGTTAAACGTCGTTTAACTGGGACATTTTCTGGGGGGTTTTACATCATTAAAACGTAGACAGTGAGAAAGAGAAATTAATAAATAGATAAAAAGTAAAGATAAAAACATTAAAAAACATCGAAGAAATCAAAACCCACACTCTAACCCTAATTTAGCCATAAGCAACTCTAAACAGGTGGGTTTTAAGTTGAGATTTAAAGGCACCCAGTGTTTCAGCTGTTTTACAGTTTTCTGGAAGTTTGGTCCATATCCGTGGTGCATAGAAACTGAATGCTGCTTCTCCTCGTTTGGTTCTGGTTCTGGGGATGCAGAGCAGAACCAGAACCAGAAGATCTGAGGGGTCTAGACGGTTGGTACAGCAATAACAGATCTTTAATGCATTGTGATGCTAAACCGTTCAGTGATTTATAAACTAACAACAGTATTTTAAAGTCTATCCTCTGAGCTACAGGGAGCCAGTGTAGGGACTTTAAAACTGGTGTTATGTGCTCTATCTTCCTGGTTTTAGTGAGAACAGCAGCAGCAGCTTCTGGATCAGCTGCAGCTGTTTGATTGATTTATTAGTCAGACCTGTGAAGACGCTGTTGCAGTAATCAATGCGGCTAAAGATAAACGCCTGGATGAGTTTCTCTAGATCTCACTGAGACATCAGTCCTCTAATCCTGGAGATGTTCTTCAGGTGATAGAAGGCCGACTTTGTGACTGTCTTAATGTGGCTCTGGAGGTTCAGGTCAGAGTCCATGAATACAATCAGCCTCAGTTGTTAAAGAGAAGTCGGCATCTCACCAGAAAGGCAGCTGTGACTAAAACAACGCAGAGAAGAACCAAACTGTGTTCTGCAGGATTGATGTAGAACATTTCCATAAAACGGAAGAAGAAAAAAACCCTTAGCAGAGCACGTTTTCACCACCCTGCAGCCTTTTTAGTGGACTGTTGTGGCCACGTTTCACTCTGATCCTTCAAAATGCCTTCAACTTCAAAATAGAGCTTCACATGTAAAGTATGAATGCTATATTTGTACTATAAACCTAGTTGGATTTATTCTGCGCATTACTATTTCAACAGATGTCTCTCTCCATGTTCCACCTTCATCGTGTTTTTAGATGCTTTTCTTTACAAGTTTCATTCAGTTTGGTTTGGAGTCATATAAACGTCCTTTTTAATTTCACCGTCTTTCTGAAGGGTTTTTTCATTTTGATATTGCGAGTCTGTTGGGTATGTCTCTATCAATTTCACACATCTAGAGGATGAAATATAAAGACGCACTTCAATTATGAGACCCAGAGCAGTTTTACCCAGAGCCTTCAGGGCTTTCAAAAGCATCAAATTTAATCATCCCAATCTTAGGTATCAGGAAATCTTAAATAAGCCCAAATTTCTCACACAAGGTCTCAAATTACATTTCATTACATGTCAAATTTGGTTCATTATTGCTTCTTCCATTGACATTTTCTTATTTCCGGCATGCCGTACGCTGGCCGCAGTATTTCACTTGCAGGAAGCAAACAACCTCGTCCGAAGGATTTTCAGCTTGATGGTGAAACTATTTAAACCGGCCTGTTATAATTTTGTGAAGAAAATAAAACTGAAAC
Organism: Poecilia latipinna; assembly: GCF_001443285.1. Lineage (NCBI taxonomy): Eukaryota > Metazoa > Chordata > Actinopteri > Cyprinodontiformes > Poeciliidae > Poecilia > Poecilia latipinna. The sequence continues at coordinate 344,563 of NW_015113033.1, forward strand.
ATTCCTGTAAGGTATTTATGATGAAGTACTTCATAAAAAGCTGAACAAGTTACAATTGACTAAAACGCAACAGCTCTCACGATAGTTTATTGGTGTAAGGAACTATTCAAATCCCACTTTAAAAACAAGCGTTAGTGGACGAGCTTGTTTTCTTGCTTGCAAGTGAAACACAACAGAGTAGAAGACATTCTGTCTCACAGGAAGTTAAAAGTTAAAGATACAAGCTGTGGATCGTCCTAGAAGACATCCTGGAGTCCCTGGAATAATTACTGTTGTCTCATTGACGGATAATTGCTCTCCTCCTCACCTTCTCACCCCTCCAGTGTCTTCTGGTTTCTATCGGCTGGCGGTGGAGCATAAAGCCCTCCTCTGTTCAGGAAACAGGTACACCCACAGACTACACAGAGACGGGGGGACGCTCATAAACAGCAATCAACAAAACGACGCCGTTTAGACGTGGAGGTGTTCATGTTCTGTGTCTTCAGTCAGAACTCGGTGACACAATTGCAATAAAAAATAAAAACAACTCTGAAACACGACTACGAATTCTGAAATGGCTTTTTCAGAAACGTGTTACACCTGCAGTTTCAACATTATCTGTCTAATAAGTAAGCAAATTGACTGCTATTTGCACGTGTCCAAGGCTGCACGTTTGTGCTGCTGTGTGCAACGGCGGTTGTGGTTGAAGAAGGCTTCAGACCCCCCCCTGCTCTGAGCTGTAATGAAAGTGAACTGCACTCGGTGTGTCTTTCATGTTGAACATGACTGTGTGAAAGCACATCCTGTCCTGTGTCTCACAGTTCAGTCTTCCATAAACCAGCCTTTCACCGGGTGCACATGTATTCCTTAGCTTCCCTAAGAGGAGACGATGTTTCTGCTGTTTTCTGCTGTGATCTTCTGCACTCATGGTTATATTCTGAGTTTTGTCAACGTTTCTCCCATCTGTCAATTGTTGCAGGAACCCAAATCTGAACGCAGCTTGCTGTGGTTTTCTGCAGAAACTCAGCATGTGTCTCCTCTTCCAGTCAGACCCTCCCTGTGGCTCCAGTCACGGTACACAAAGCTTGCATACACGGTCGCACCACAGTGCACAAAGTCAATTAGGAACTACTGACAATAATGTGATTTTACTTTGTGTTTAGAGTTACAGCTTGTTGGACGAGAGTGTATATATATATATATATATTTTTTTTTTTTTTTTTTTTTTTTTTTTTTTTAAAAAAAGGGGAAAAAAAATGAAGGTGGGGGTGCCGAAAAATTTTTGGGGTTGGGG
>NW_015113033.1:348835-360757 GCF_001443285.1 Poecilia latipinna
AATTTTTTTTTTTTTTTTTTTTTAGATTTAAAGTTTTTTGGGGGAGGGGTTTTTATTTTTTTTAATTTTTTTTTTTTTTTTTTTTTTTTTTTTTTTTTTTTTTTTTTTTAAGAAAAGTGTGAAGTAAATGTAGATGCTGCTGACCGTAAACTTATGTGGTTGCTGGTGGTGTGCAGCGCCTTGCAAAAAATATTCACACCCCTTGAACTTTGCCATGGTGTGCCAGCCTGCAACCGCAAATTTAAATATGTTTTATTGTGAGATTTTCTGTGGTAGACCAAAGCAAAAATGGCGCCTAACTTTGAGGTGGAAGGAAAAGGATTTTTTTTTCTTACAAATAAAATGTAAAAGTGTGGTGTGCATTTTACCTCCACCGGTTCAGTGGTTTGTAGAACCGTCTTTAACTGCTATACAGCTGCGAATAATTTTGGTGGTGTTGGGTTTGGAGCAGGAATTTGGGAAGTTAGTGGAGGAAAGAGCAGAGAGGCACAATGATGAAAATAATTATCCAAGAACCAAAGAGCTCTGACATTCAGATTCAAACATACTTTATTGATCTCAGAGGGAAATTAAATCCCGTCTAATTAAAGAGCAGGAAAGACCTCCTGTAGCAGTCTGTACTACAACAACTTTGAAGAAGCCTCTGACTGAAGACACTCTTTTTCCATAGGCAGTTTCATGAAGAGATGCTAATAGCGCTTCAGAAAGACGTGGAATTGGCAGGAACATAATAAATGATGCACTCAAATGCAATTACCTCCATGCAAGCTCACTGCGCAAGACTCCACTGCTGAAAAAAAAGCTGGTTTTTTTTTTATATTAAAGTTTAATCCAGAATATATGGACAAGCTAAAGAAATACTGAGATTAAACAGCCAAACCCAATTTTAGAGGAATACTGGTTAGGCCTGTCACAATAACAACTTTTACTGGACGATAAATTGTCCCAGAAGTTATAGCGATAAACAATAACATTGTTGTTTTCAGACCATTTTCAAGTAATGTAATGGCATAATGATGCAAGAACGCACTCTCAAAGATGAATGAACTTTAATTCTAATGAACATTTAACACTGGAACTGGAAGACATTTTAAATATCCAAACTAAATAAACTAAACAAATAAAATGAATTGCAAAGTCTCTGTAAAGAAAATTGTCCTTCAAAAAAGACCAAAGCCCCAGACTGAAGTATCTTTGGTCATCCGTTTTTTTGGTATAAAGAGAAAAACAACAAATCATGCAAATGGAAATTGAGCTTGTTTTAATTCATCATGCGATTAAATGACGCATTACTTACTGAGACAGCAGGCCCTGGAACATTAAAGCTGAATACATGCCACACTTTTCAGAGTGTTGTTTATTTTCTGTTTTGAAAACAATGCATCCATTTCCTTCTGTGACAAAATGTGGAGAAGCTTAAAGGGTCTTCATACTTTTGCAAGGCACTGTACATGACGCAACACAAGAAGTGAAAGTGTGTTAAAAGCAGCACGACCCAAAAAAAAAAAAAACACCCAACGTAAACCGACTGTCGGCGCTCTTAGATAAAGTTCAAAAGGTCACATTCATATTGAATGTGTGAGCATGCTCTGAGACATCCATGCAGGAGAAATATCAGTATACTTTTGTACAGCACGAGTCCAAACAACAAGAATGAAAATCAGAACAGAATCAAAGTCATCACTGTTTCTCCTCTCACACTTTCCATGTTGCTGCTAAATAAAACGTAAAATGTATAAAAGCATCTCAGTGTCTGCAGCTGTCCCCAGGGGACACGTTACACTGTTCAGTAAAATATGTCTTCCAAGCAGCAAGATGTAAGATGTGTATCAGTAAGCATGTTACACACACATGCCTGGAGGTGTGTGTGTGTGTGTGTGCGTGAGTGTGTGTGTGTGTGTGTGTGTGTGTATATAAACAGTGTGAGCTGGAGTTTTGTTTGCTCCATTTTCTGCCTTGCCACTTTTATCACTGCTATCTGCACCATCTTCAGTCTCCTTGATTCAGATGTTTTATTTCCCTCCTTGCCTTTGTTTTAGAATCCATTCATTCATGTTAGCCTTTATTTTTACTCTTCCTCTTCAGAAGAAGAGGAAGAGTATAATATAATTTAATTTTTTTTTTTCCAATTTTGCTGAATTCATCAGCACTTACTGAAGATGAAGAGGGATTTTTATGTTTATCATCACTGTGAGTCAGAGCGCTTGTCAAAACTGGCATCACCAGAAGAAAATTAATGTTTTGGGATGACGTAGCCAGAGTTTAAAACTAAATCTGACAGAAAATCATTAGTCAGCCTCAGCTCAGATTATCCTCATAATCTGAGTTGAAGAACTTCTAGATTAATATTGTTAAGATGTAAGACGCTTATAGACTCCTACAAAAGAAGACTGAACACTGAAGAGAAATCAAAGGTGGTTTTGGTAAAGTATTGGTTAAAATGTGATCATATTTATGCCAACTGACTTCTGCTGCTTGTTGAAAAATGTGAAACTTTGTGAAATTTTGGTTCCAAAACTGTTTTTTCATAGTTTAAGGGATTAAACTCCAAACATTTCTGTCAGTATTCCAACATGCGTTCACTCGTCATAAAAAGCAAATATTTACACGTTTGTCTTCAGTAGTTGACTGAAGCCTAACAAAAGGTTATGGAATCACATGGCAGATCATGTTATTACCCAGAAGTTGAAGTCTTATGTTTTTTAATCAGTTTAAGATCTAAATCTTAATTATCTTAAATTGAACGTAACAAATCTTGCAGAAATCCATTTTGATCATCAATAGATGGGTGTTGCCACAGCAACATCTGACCACAAACACTGGGTGAAAGTGTTTAAAAGAATTTAAAAAGCTCTAAAATGTTTAAATCTTCATCTTTCCGCTGTGCCTTACCTTTATTAAAACGCCTAATGTTTGCTGCTACAGATATCAATTTCACACGTCCATGACAGCATTGTTCTCTGAAGAGACAGATATTGACCTAATTTATGGTTTTGCCAGAAAATGTTGGAAAAGTGACAAATCAGCACAACCTCACGGGTTTTCCTACCCAGGACTTTAGCAGTGGCAACAAGCTGCAGTGAATCTGCAGTAAATGGGCGTCTCTGCTGCTCTCTACTTACACCCATATATATACATTTTTTTTTCGGTCATAAAAATTGATGTCTAAACATCCTTTGTTGGTGTTTTGTTCCTCATCCTCAGACTTTGATGAGGTGGAAACTCTTCTGCAGTGCAGCCTTCCTGCTCTGCGCTGCCACCTGTCAGACTGGCCGTCTCTGCTGTGTGAATATCAAGAACCGAGGGCTGTCCAGTACTGCCTGGTGATGATGCTCTACCTGGCTCTGAAGCAAGGAGACAGGTAAAATTACTCATGGTATTGACTACAGCAAATACCTTCAAGCAATGAAACTGTAAAGAAAAAAAAAACTAAATAATTTATGGCTTTAATCGTGTTTTGGGAACACTTTGGGGATGTGTAATAGCATTTTGTTTTTTTTAGGAGCGCTTTCTTCTTCCCTGTCCTTGCTGAGTGCAGAATAAAAGAATCATATTAAGTTTTCCTGTAAACTGAAGCTATTACACATTGTTCTTGAATCTATTGAGCAATATCTTCTTTCACATGGTGGGAGAGGGTTTTTTTATTTTCATTTTCAATAGAAAACCTTTTTTTCTTGCATCAGAAAGCTTTTCTCCTTGAAAATGGTCTCCAAGGAGAAGAGTGAGACGGCGTTGGCGGTCCTTTAGCCGTTCTTACCACATGTTGCAAACTGTTTCTGCGAGTCGGTTGCCATACCAGAACGTAATCCACACACAATCTGCAGCGCAGAACGCCTTGTGGTGTTTTATTTAAATGTCACGAACAAATAATTATTTCAGCATACAGTGAGAACCGGCCTTTGTTATCCAGTCTCTTGTGCAGAGTAGTTTAATAAGAAAAGCAATGGAAGTTCAGACCGGCCGCCTATAGCTACATGCACTGCTGCTGCACTGCTACAAAAGGAGTCTTTGATCAGGAAAGTCATTTACTGGCTGCCGAGTTTCTCTGAGGAGAACTATATTAACTGTGCTGCAGGAATCAATTGGAAAAGTACAGTGTCACCAAACTTTGTTGTACTCTCTGCCAGTGGAAAAAACCATTCATCTTTGCTATAGTTTATTGTCTGAACCTTAAAGTTGCAGAGACTTTAATGTTGCTGAATGTGCCCCAGAGATTATAACGGGGCCTTTAGTATTTATCTCCACAAATGGTTTTTAGGAAGTTTCCATGTTATTGACTGACGTTCACTAGCAAAGAGCTTCATAGAGCAGCTGCTTTTAAACTGGAGTTAAATTATGCCCTGATTGACTCTATTTACAGTTTAGGTCAATTTATTTTTAAGGCAATTGTTTGTGCTGGATTTTAGTTTGAGGTACCAGAGTAAAGGAGAGGTGAGTAAACAGGACACTGAACATCTCACACGTTTTAATTATTAAAGAAAAAACCAAGAAACTTTAATTTTCCTCACAAGCTATGTTTCTGATGACCATACATCTGCACAGTTTGAGATTTCAAAGATAAATTCGGTTCATGGAGAAAGGCCGATTTCGAAAAAACTCTCATTTTTTGATAAAAGGTTCTTTCCCAAGGATGAGGTGTTTTTTTTTTTTGAAAAATCAAAATTGGTTTATTTCACAAAAGTGCAGAGGAAACTATTTTTTCGCATCACACAAGTCACATGATCAACAACTGGATGTTGCCAAGCCACGAAAAAGACAACAGGAAGTAGTTGGATTACCGAGGCACGGCATGTCTTATCACGTGAACAAACTTAGTCACATATGATTTTAATTGTGTTTCTTATTTAACAGAAACGCCACAAATTGTGATATTTTTTAACATTAGCAATGAATCAGTTTTGCATGAAATGCAATGCAGCTACATTCAAACCCTTCTTCATGTTGGTTTCTTTACAGTATTTGTCTTAATGTGGCAACATTTTTGAAAAGGTATAGACTGTACACAGGTTTGCAAGGCAGTGTAAAAAGTGTAAATGTTGTTTATCAGCCTCGCTTCAACTGTAATTCAGTGTTGCCGTATTTCAGGGAACTCTCTCTAAAACATTATTTGCATGGTTGACATTCTCAAGGTGGTGTTTAACGGTGCAGGGTGAGAAATAAAACCGTCTGTGTTGACGTGTCTGTTCAGGTTTATATTTCCGCCAGACTGCTCCAGCACACTCACTGTGTTTCTCAAGTAGATGTTTTATGGCCCTCAGAAATGTTTGTTTGTCCTTTTAAAAGTTGTATCTGTCTTTCTGTAGCTTTACCTCCAGGGTAGGGCAATAAAAATCTCTCCTTGCCTTTTTTTGTGATCTCACCAAGATTTACATGTCGGAGATCTACATTTTATTTGGAGGCTGAGAGTTGATTCTGTTTCTGCTTAGAGTGTCTGAAACCTTCCTACAAAGTCCTTCTCGTTTTTGTGTATTTCTGTCTTGTAGAAACCAGTAGAGAAGGACTTTTGTAACTTCTTCACACACCTGTGTGTCTGTAATCTCATAAAAGTCCAAACAGAGGCTGTGTTTGCGATCCTGTGAGTCGGTAGGTCGTGGCATTGCTGTGTTTGTTTGTGTGACCCAGGCTGCTCCCGGACCAGGCCGTGTTCTCCAGCGTGGTGGTGTTGCTGCAGTCGGTGCAGGAGCAGGGCGACTGCGTCCTTCCCCGCTCTGTCCTCCGCTCTGCCCTCTACTTGCTGGCAGTGACCCAAGACAGGAGCCCGAGTCTCGACGGGGTAACTCTGATCAGCTCTCCAAACAGAGAAGGACACAGCGTTGATCTTTGTCTGCTGCAATGCACAACTTCATCAACTTCACAGTTTGGCTTTGCTGCTCCCTTTTTAATAATGGCCTCAATGCTGAAGTTTTAGTTCAGGAAACGAGGCTGCAGGCTCTCGATTGTACACGACTCAAAATGTCCGGGTCCTTAGATGTGAAAAAATATTTAGATTTTGCTGAATTATTTAAAAAATGTTTATACATGTAATGCGTTCAGATGAAAACATTGCATGTATTTTTTTTATATTAAAATGTGCAATAAGTTGGTTTCATAAATTTGCCCACCCTGGAAAGGATTTCTAGAGTTGAGCGTTGAGTGTTTATCTCCAGTCCTCACCTTCTATCAGCAGTACAGCATTAAACCCAGTTCAGCCGTTCTGGTAATATTTTTTTTTTTTGCTGCATTAATTTATTTGTGTCTTTGAGCTGAAGTCGGGGTGCAGAGGATCTAAAATATCTCACTAGCTTTGTTTCCAGTGACGTTAAAATTGCGCAAATTGGAATCACAAAAAAATAAATTTGCCACTGCTGCGCCCCGAAACATAATCAATTAAAAAAAAAGGTATATTTTTCGATAAAAGGTTTTTGCACCAGGATGAGGTTGTTTTTCGCATATTTAAATTTGCGTATTTCGCAAAACTGAAATGGAAACACTTCTCCAGCAACGCGGCAGTTTGTAAACGGCACTAATGAGCTTATTTGCATGTACCAGAGCTCTCACAGTATTGCTCAGTTAATGAAAATTTAAGTTTGTCATTCGAATTGAATCCAAAACTCTTCTCTAAAATCACTGACTACAATTTCTGCATCTATGTGCTTCGCTCCCAAGTACAAGAGACTGAAAAGACGCTGACGGCTCCTCTGACCACCAACTTGTGGTTTTACCAAACACAAAAAGAAAAATCGTAGCACCGCTAAAATCTGATAAAACATCCAGGGGTGTAAATACCTTTTAAAGGCACTGTAAATGCAAATCTACTGAAGAGGCTGGATTTCTTCTGTTGTGAATTTGAGAGTAATTGACTTTTCCCCAGAGAAGATGAACGGTTCATTCAGACGTAGAACGATAGAGCTGTCAATTTGAATTGATTCACACATTCAGACGTGTGTTATCAACCAAAGTAGTAAAGATTTCCATAAAGCGCTCTCTTTAAGGCACTATAGAAGCTAAAGTAATTATTTCCAACATTTTTATCTACTAAGCCATTATTCCACCCCAACAATTGCATTTTCAAGCCAAGTCAAATGGTCTGAGCTATAAATAGACTTTTTTTTTTTGTTCACTGACTCAGCTCTCACATTCTAAGGAAAATATTTAATCACTCTGCTTTCTTCGTGAAAGCTTTAATGGCAGCCAGCGCTGTTTTATTGTGTCCGGGTTTTATCAGTACGACGGTACCCAGACTGATGGATTTCCTGCACACAGAGGCAAAGATCAGCAGAAGCTCCAACTCTCGCCGAGATCTAATGTAAAAATCATTAAAGTGGAAGTCAACGGGATGCTCATAATCCAAGATTAACAGGCGTTATCCATCTTTATGCACAAAAATCTCCTCGTGCTCTCCTTGATCCGGCACCCTTCTTAATCTTTAATATATTTTATCTAATGCTAAGCAGAACAAATAACATTATCTGGAAATGCGTGCTGCTTTATTTCGAAGAGCATTAAACAGCTTTTCTGAAAGTGCTCTGAGGTAAATATTTTCTGAAAGATTAGATTATATCATATCAACAAGGAAGACATTAAATTAGGCTTTTCTGACTCAGCTCAGTTTAAAAGCAATCTCCCTGCTTTGTATATTTATCTCGAAGAAAGGCCTTTGCTTTCATCGTGCTTCTTTTTGCCCGTCTGTTTTAGGCTCATTTGAACTACGTTAGCAAAGCGCTGTCGTCCTGCCAGAGCTTCGCCTCCATCTACAGCCACCACCCGGCGCTGCTCCACTTCATCTGGCGCTATCCAGAGCTGGCGCAGAAGTACGGCGCCCTGGTCTTGGAGCTCTGGTTGGCCAAGAAATCGCAGACAGGAGCAAGGCAGGACACGGTATTACGGCTGCAGCTAACAATCGTTTTGGTCAGCAATTAATCGATTAATCAGATTTTTTATTTTTTTTTAAATCTGTACATTCTGCAGATTTTTCATTTAAGCCTTTAAACCTTTAAGTCCTAAACGTAGCGCCGGCGGTCCAGCCAAATAAGCAGTACTGTGGTTTCGCCACCTGGGAAAATTCCAACGGTTTCTGAAAGCGGAGACGTTGCGCTTTCCAGCCGATATCTGGTTATTATGGTCATTTCACCCCCTGCCGTACCACGCAGTGAAATTAATCTGAGGGCCGCTCTTTTAATTTATAGTAAATTGTGAGAATAACATGCTAGATATTGAAAGCTCTATTTGTTATGGATAAATTGGCAAATATATATTTATTCATAGGACATTTAAAGAAAAGCGTAAAATTAAAATAAGCAAAAATATCCAGGTGGACATTTTACATCTTACATTTTACAATTAAATTAATTCATTTTTTTAAATAAGAAAAAAAAACATTTTAACATTCTAAGTGTACACTTGATTATTTGCAACAAAGGATGCATATGCAGCTAAAGAATTACATCAATATATTAAAAGCTGATCCCTTTATGCTCAGAATGTCATAGATCTGATCTGCTGATTATCGAGTTTTTGTTTGTTTTTGCAGAATTTGTAGCGGGCGAAGCTAAAACTACCACTTTATGAGTTTTGGGTTGAACATATTTGCAGACAAAGGTTTTATTTTCATCTTAAATCGACAATGTGACTTATTTTTTCTACAGTTTTGGCTTAATTACTAGTCTGAGAGCGTGGTTTTTTTTTTTAGTATGTATGCTTCAGTCAACGATTAATCGATTGCAAAATTAATTGACGATTATTTCAAATAACTGATTAATCCAATTAATCGTTTCAGCCATACTCTATATTGTAATTAAAAATAAAATAACCTTAATGGTTTACCTTAATTTCTTTCCGGATCTTGCGATCAGGATAATGAAAAGCCCTTGTTTGATTTTTACTCCTGCTTGCAGCAGAGTGATGTAAACACAGAAAGCCAAACACAGCAGCAGAAGCAGGAACCAGACTGGGAAACCTCAGAGCTGCTGGCTCTTATGGAGAAACACCCAAACGTGATGCTGACCCTTTTGGTGAGATTAATATATTATTGCTACAGTTTAGAAATTTGTAAACCTTAAAATTAGCATTTAAAAGTCAATCCTGTTTTCTGTAGGTACTATTGTAACTTCTTTTCTTTATAGTAGCTTTTTGTAGCTTTAGCTTGTTTTGCCTGTGTTTATCCAGGACATGGTTGTTGGTGGACAGGCTCCTGTTGCAGAACATGTCCTGCATGTGCTAAAGGTTCTTCTGCTTGGACAAAGAGAGTTCGCCACAGATTTGTGCACAAGTCTTAGGCCAGCCCTGCTGCAGGCCTTGCAGCGGATCAGTGTGGACAATGTGGCTAATGGGCCGGGACAAGGTCACGCTGCAGCAGGTACAAAACATAATCCAAAATCACGGGTGTAAAGATTTACACAGCCATTACAGAAATAGAAACACGCATCACAATAAAAGACCATTCACTGGCTTCAGCGTATTGAACAGAATATTGTAAAATATATCGAATTAAATCTATAAAACAAAGCAGTGAAATGAAAGTGAATTATCCCTGCAGAAATAAAGTCGTCCTTGCTTGTAGGGCACCGATAAAACCAATAGATTAGTTCATTCTAAATTTATCTGCCTCAGTCATAGATTCACTCTTTCTATGTTTCTTTTAGAACGGACACATGTTGGTTAAATTTCATCACTGATTCAAGTCTGCAAGATAATTTCATCTTTACTCAGACAAGCTGCAATTCATCTCCATATATGCATCAGATAAACGGCTCCGGACTGGACTGACGCGCATAATACTCACACTGTCAGGTTTAATTAGTGGGTTTCTTCCTACAGGGGATATTTATTGCTGTAGATAAAATGTATTCAATGCTCCACCACTCAACGAACACTAAAGGATTTCACTCATTGCTTCAGGGAGAGGTTTAAATCCACTCATCATAAGCGAGAATGTCGTATTAAATATCGACTTGAATGATTGTTTTTTTTCTCTGTGCTCTGATTATGCAGCATGCATAACACACAGCAAATTATTAGGTTAAGTGTTTGTGCACTGATGCAGCCAGATTGTTGGTTTTCCAGTCGATGTGAGCATAATGTGACGTTTTCATGTAGAATAAGTTCTGAAAATGTTTTATTCTTGATTTTCAAGTCACAAAAAGCTAACATCTATTTATTTAGTTTGATTTCTTTAGTTAGTTGTATGAATTGTTTGTTTTTGTTTCAAACATCTCGTTCTTAACACTCTACCTCGTGTCTCTATAACATTTATTTAAAGAAATGTGCAGTAATGAAAATGGTTGATTGGGGAGTGTACATTTTGTGAATACACTTCATTTTTTGACGTATTAAATCATCATAACTATTAGGATTAGAATTGGCTTTTGTCACACTGCAGTAAACCTGAGTAATCATACTGCAGTTTTATCTAGAAATATAAATGATGCCACTAAAATCAGTGTTCATTCTTTTCCCATGTATTTATCAATAAAAGTGGGCTGATGATAAACAATATTTAAAATCACACGTAAATAAGTTGTTCACACGAGAAGCGATTAAAAAAACATGCTGCACCATCTTCCTCCTACCACTTCCTGTCGTCTTCTTTGTTGTTTCCTCCAGTAGCAACATCCAGTCGTTGATCAAGTGACTCGTGCGATGCGATAAAAGTGTCTCTATTGCAGTTTTACAAAATAAACTAATTTCCACACAGCAACAAAAAAAACACTTCATCCCAGCGCCATAACTTTTTTTTATCGATAAACACCAGTTGCCATGTTTCCATTAAGCAAATTTGTTTTTGTAATTCAATTGAATTTGCACAATTATGTGGTCAACAAAACACAACCTTTGTAGGAAAGCATCACATTTAAGACGGAAAACAAAGGTGGGTGTGAGAGCATTTGGGTTGCCATAGAGAAACGTGACACCAAAGACACAGGTCAAAAAACTTTCTGAAATAATTATAAGGGAGGCGTGAATAAAAACTATCTGTGAGGTCAGAAATGACAATAAAAACCAACACAGCTGACTCAAATGGTCCAACTTCAAATCTGCAGAGTAACACTAACGAACCATCACTGGATTGAATCAGAGGAAGGACTAAACCATCGACTCTTGATCACCGACTTTAGGACTCCAGTTTTTAAGCATTGTGCCAGTCGTGTAATGAAAAGTAGAGTGGCGGCTGCTGGAGAGAAAAACACGCACACACACACACCGACACACACGACAACTTGCAACCGAGCGCTGCCGAGGCAGCAGCAGAGCTGTAAAGTAATCTCAAAGGTTTAATAGGTTAGTTTGGCACAGCGTGTTTTTGCAAAGCTTAATGGAAAGCACTTAGTTTAATTATTTTCAAATCTAAAAGGAAAGTCTCAAAAGAAGAAGCTGCGTTGAGTTATGTTTATGGGATAATTTTCCCTGGCTACAGTTTTCTTTACAAATACTGGCTTATTATGCTTTAAGATGGGATACAATGTTTCTTAAGGTGTTTTCAGGTATATTTATGCTGTATTCTCTCTCTTGTATCTTTTAAATAGGTCATTAGAAAACATTTAAAAATAGATATACACAGAGTTAAGATTAATTCAAGGTTTTAAGTCCACATGCTTTACTGAAATATAAAATATCAGCTGTTTATGGCTGTTTTTAAATGGAGTTTGTAACATATTGAAAGTTAATGAAAACTTAGAATCATAAATCTTATTTGCACTTATGAAACCTGCTGCAGTCATCTCAAATTTAATCTGATTTAATGTCACGGTAAAGTAACAAACATTGTGTCTTTACAGTGTATGTAAATATGGGAAGAACGTTATTGAGCTCCTCAGAGGCACTCGTTGATATTTTTAGTATTAATAATAATGCTGTGGGGAAAAAGAAGCCCAAGAGGCCAGATTGTGTAAAGTCAACATTTAAATTGTTTCGGTTTTATTCGAGCCTCTGCTGTTAGAAGGGGGG
>NW_015113033.1:363955-385253 GCF_001443285.1 Poecilia latipinna
TATTTAGTTTTATATTTTTTTTTGTGTTTGTCGTGGGTTTGGTTGGAGGGGGGGGGGGGGGGGGGGAATGCAGAAGTCTCTTCTGAAAACATGAATAAATTCATTAAATCATTTTCCTGAAGTCTTTCTTGACTAACGTCGGACCAGATGATCATCAATTTCATTTATGTAGCACCGATTCCCCTCTGACAGCAAAGCCAGTGTGATGCAACACACTTGTTTACCTAGATAGAACTGCCATATTGATTTAGCTTATTCAATTTTAGTATTGGTTTGCCTTCAGGCCAGAGATTTTTATTTATTTTTGTGCACATTGTTTATTTGGGGAAAATAGCTTCAGATTCGCTGTTTAAACAGCATAACCTTGGTTACGGGTCGGATCTGTTTAACACGAGTCGACTCCACCGTGTGTTTTCTCTGTGAATTATTGATCTCCAAAAACAGAAAACAAACTTCGTGGAGGCAAACGAAGGTAACTCTAATTAAGCGCACACCTCCTTGACATTTTCAGCGAGCCTCCACAACTCGTCTCTGCATCGCTGGAGCAGGAATCTTCTCGAGTTGTGTTGCGAACAACAAAATAACGAGATGCGGTTTGAATCTCAACGAGGCGTAAATTAGAAATTCAAGCAAGAAATGATCACATAGGAGGCGCTGACAAAACGCTAATGAATATGCAAGCAAAAAAAAAGATAATTTATTTCCATGTGTGGAAGTTTAACAGATACGTGCAGCGCCCTGAGACAGCTCCACTGCAGCGTCTGTTTGACCAGGTTAATGAGAGCAGATGAAGGGCAGAAACTGCCAGGGCTTCAGCAACTGTTGCCGCAGTTCGCCTCCGACTGCTCTCTGCTCGTTTAGCGTCTGCAGGGAATTAAAGATGGCTATCTTTGAACACGTTCAAGTACAGTTCAATGTAATTTGCATTCATACAAGCTCTATATTAGCTCCCGTGTGGCAGCACCTCCAGGGGAGATATTTTAGTGCAATGCACTCAGGCAATAAAAAAGAAAAAAACAAAAAAAAAAACACAACTGCTGGTCTTTTCTGTGTAACCGCTTCGTTTTCTCATTGCTTCGATTCCTTCTTCCTCCCTGGATTGGGATGTAAAGTATTTACTTTGATTTCTGCCTAGCACTTTGGCTGCAAACCAAAACATGATTAGATCCAGACGTGAATGTCGGAGTTTTCTCCAGACTGAACTATGCTAGTTTAAAGCCACGCTCTGTGTTTTTTGGCTTTGACAAATGCTCTGAGAACATCCTTTTCTTGGGCTAAATAATGAGTTTATGCTAATTCTAGATGAGAAGTGGAAGTGTTTAGGCTTCGCCGGTCTCTTGTCTTTTTCACACAGCACACCGATCTCTCGATATTTTCATGCTTTGTGTTTTCTCCCCGTCTTTGTCAAGCGGCCAGCTCGCTCCCCGTGGTGCTGAAGCTGCTCTGTCTGACGCAGGCCAGCGACCCGCCTTCACCCTCCATCTACAGTAACATGGAGGGAGTGTGTTTCAAGCTGCTCTACCACGGTGAGATGGAAATGTAGCGTTAATCACTCCCTCTGTCACGTTTGCGTGGCCTGTCTGCGTCATCTAACTCCCTGCTTCACGAAAGCACAGCAAAACGTGTTGGGTTTCAGATGAACGTTGTCAGAGATGCAGCAGAAGAGACGCTAAACTAGTTTATTCCTATAGATTATGGAAGCATAAGTGTATAGTACATCAACAAGTAAAGCTTATAATGTTCTTCTTTTACTTTCTCACATTTTGCTGTGTCATAATCACAATTTTTATAGTAATTTATTAGGATTTTATGGAATTGGTTGGATTTTTCTGTACTTTGCTGGAATAAAACCTTTGCTTTCAAAGAAGGTTGCCACGGTTACAAAAACGTTGACAATTATCACGTCGATGTTAATTTTGTACCCCACTTTGAGTACAAACGCATCTCCATCTGAATGCAAAATTTAAAGTTACGTTCTCTGTGTATAATTCTCGTTCAACTCGTTTCGTCGGTTTCAATTAATTTGTGAACGAGTTAATTTCCCCGACGGTTTTCTCGAGGCGGATGATTGGTGAGTTTTACGCACTCGAGTCATCTCATAACCTCAAGAAAGCAAATGTTTGTTTTCTCGAGATCGACTCATTGTCTGGAGAAAACCATCGGGGGGAAAAGTACATGCGGAAAAAAGTTTGTGGTTGTCGCACGACAAAATGTGACCAAAGGGGTAAAGTCGGTTTTTAAACACTGGTGCCGACACGGCCCTCTTTGCCAGAAAGCATGTTACACACGGTGTGTTTCATTGTTTTATTGATGATTGTTGTTTTTGTGTAACAAACATGGTTACTTTTAAAATTGTAGATTTTGTTACAGAGGATTAGCACACTCATGAAGTTACTCAACCTATAAGAACTTAATTAATTTTGAGTAATTTCACCTACTCAGGCATTGTTGATGTGTGTGTGTGTGTGTGTGTGTGTGTCAGTGAGTAGCGTAGCTGGGATGCTGAAGCCTACCGACACAGAGAGCCTGCTGCCTGCCTTCAACTTCTTGCAGTGCTGCCTGCGTCTGTCCCCGACACACAGCAGTGACCGAGGTGAGGCGCCTTTTAGCTCTGCCTGTTTGACTGAGCTCCCATTTATTTCTGTTCCTGTTTCTCTTGACGTCGCATCGTTTATAAGCGCTGCCTGTTTTTTTTTTTTAACTCCTGATTAAAATGTTAAGACTGAGGAAGGAATTACAAACATTCACATTCGGTACTGGTGGCGTCTAACAAGGTTAGTAATTAGAGCTCCAAACACGAAATGGCAGCAAGAGAAAAAACTAGAGTAGATAAATTATGGCATTAAACTGGTTGGGGATTCACACTGTCATGAATCCCCGATGGGAATGTGGGGAAAAAAAGACTTTCTGTCCTTAAACGTGGAAGGATTGTTGCGCTGACATTCATTTTAATCTTCTTAGCTGATTCAATGGGTTGTTACAGGATATAAAAGTGATAGCAATGTTGGTAAATGTTGCAATTGAAGCTTTGACCTGTGATAAATGGAAAAATAAGTAAAAATCTCGCTGTTTTTCCTGTTTTGGGCTTGCAGCAAACAAAGACCACAGATAACGAGCTGCAGGAAAAATAAAATTCAATATTTTTTCTCTTCTAAGCAACAAAAAAGTTGCTTCTGGCCATTTTCTGCTGTTTGATAGTAAAACCCAGTTATAGTTTAAAACCCAGAACACATTTCCACCTTTTTACCTTATGAAACTTTTCATGCTGAATTAAACAAATGTCACTGAATATATTACAGGTGTAGACCATGAATGCATAGTACGTAGTAATTCCTCTGTCATCTGTCCTCTGCGATAGGGTTTCATCATTTCTTTATTACACCTCAAAAAATGGGAAAAATTTCAAAATTTGTCTTCACTCATTTCAGATCTTATTTATCATATAGATTCATTAAACATTAAATACGTTATTTCTTGTAATTTTGATGACTATAGCTTCCAGAGAACAAGAACATTACATAAGATCAATAACAAAATGATAAAATATACAGAAATGTTTAATTTATTTAATTTATCAAATTTGTTGCCATATGATTGATAAATTCTCACTGCATTACATGCCTGCATTAGACACAAATGTTACGAAAGACTAAATGGTGAAAATGTTTTTTTCCCTAACTCTGATACTGACTTTTTTTATTTTAATCTTTTTTGCTAGTTATCCAGAGTGATGTTTATAAAATTGCACCAAAACCTGCCTGCCTCTGCTTGTCTTGAACAGCGAGAACAAATTTACTTGCTCACACAGAATCATGTTGATTAATTTCTGGCATTTCACAGGAACTGAAAAAAGCTCCTGTTTAAATTAAAATGAATAAATAAAAATGTTGCTTATCTCCCAAAAACAGATAAACTGAAAATTTACATACCACAATTTGAAGCGGCTCATGCATTATTCAACAAAAATAAAAATTTGGGTTGTTTTTGTTTTGTTTGTTTTTTTGATGCTGAATATTATAAATCCTAACCCTTTCTGACAAAAAATGGTCCAGCAGAAATAAACATCAAATTAGTCAAAACAAGCTTTTTGGATGATCATCAATCGCTGCATGATGATTATGGAACAAAGACATTTTGTTAGCAATTTGCCAAAACTCAGTCAGACAAAAAGTAATTAGTGCATCAGCTCTGAATACTTTTTTGTTTTCATTTGATTTGCAGTTTAACTTTGTTTGCAACAGGAATCCAAACAACCCAAATTAAAAATGTCTTCCCTGAAATCAAAGACAAAACAAATATGTGAACAAAATTACACACACACACACACCATCTGATGTGATTGGTTACACAAGTTGAATTTCCCTGCTCAAGACCCCATGGAGGAGAAAAAGCTCAGCAGAGGTCAGCAATGAGCTGCATTGTGGTTAATAAGGTGGCGCTTGGTAGCAAGAGAGCAGGGATCCACATGGGAGGGAAAGTCTTATTACGCCAGTACTATTTTTCTGTATTGGTGCTTCTGCTGCAGCCAGTCTGTTTTCTCTCTCTGCTGCTGCTTCTTCATGTGTGGTGAGTTCAGTCGTTTCAGCCTGAGACCAGTGAGTGTTTGAGCCGATGGTGCGGGGATCCTACCAGATTCCTGTATGTGAAATGGAAATCTTCTGCCAGGACGAGGCTAACCCGTACATTGACCACTTTACTGCTGGGCCATGTTTTATATGATTACAGCATCGTTTTTGATAAGCTTAGGTGATGTAAAAACAGCTGCCATCATTACTTTCCAAGGATTCAAAGTCCTATTGATGAGATCCCAGAAAAACAGCAGGAGTAACCTGTTTTATTTTAGAGAAACTGCTCTCTCTCTCCGTTAACGTAAAACTATTTTGAAATTATTTGAAATTACACTTAGCTCAACTAGCCTTCTACAATTTTATAAAGAACAGAACTATAAAATGGTCCACTATAAAGTGGCATCAAAATAACAATGAGAAAATAGTTCAGATAACTAGAGATGCACAATATTATCAGTATCGACCGATGTTAGATGTAAAGTTTAATTTAATATCAGCCATTTCGTCAAAATAACCAGTATAAATGGTGTTGTTTTTATATGACAAACCAGTGACAATGAGGTCTGCAGCACAACATCATGGCGTCACGCGCGCCTCAGTGTCAGCAGTGTGGAAGTTTTTTTAAAGAGTCGGAAGCTGACAGCAGAACTGCTGTTTGCAATGGCTGCCCAGCATCACTGATGTGAGGAGGAGCAACAACAATGTCCTCCAACACTTCAAACCTAATTAACCACCTCTAGAATCACCATTCTGACCGTTGCGATGAGTTAATGGTGGCCAAAAGGAAAAGTGAGAGAGCAGGTAAAAACCTCACCAGCAGTCCATTTTACAAGCTCTGGATAAATATCGGTATTGGTATCAGTTATTGGCCAACTGAGTTTTAGTATATCAGCATATCGGATATCAAAACTCGCATATCATGCATCCCTACAGAAAACAATGCTATTATTACATCAATCAGTGTGTTTTCTTTTAGCAGTAATTGTACAAATTGCTACCGTTATGTTTTTAAACCATTCTATTATGTTAAGCATTTTAGTTTTTCAAATTTTGTCCTATTATTGAGATCTATGTAGTAGTGGTTAACAGATTGCAGTTTTTTTGGCCAATCATAATCTTTAAAAAGTCTGACCTGCCGATTCTGAGCTGGACTGGTGCAATATCAGGTTTTATCGTTGGGATCTGGGTTTGTTTGAGTTTGGTTTTGGATTTTTGTCTTTAATGGTGTCCCTTAGTTTTTCTGTTTAGCTTGTCCTGTTTTCCACTCCTGTTCTTCCTTAGTGATTCTAGTTATGGTCCTTGTTTCTAGTTATTTTATTTTATCATGTTTCTTTAGTCTAATTATTCTTTAGTGTTAAAATTAATCCCCATTTCCCTGTATTCTCTCCCTCGCTCTCCTGTGTCACTTTCTCTTTCCCCCTCCTCAGCCTGGCTCCTGCTCCTGCTGCTCACACCTGCAATTAATTAGCTCATCAGTCCAGGTCTTTTGTCAAGCTCACATTACCTGTATTTAAGCTCCCTTTGTCGGTCACTACTTGCCTGTTCACCTCGTTTCTTTCTTTACTTCACCTCTCCTCATGGTCTTCTGTGATCTCCTCGTCTCTGATTTTTATTTGTATTTTTTGTGCTTCCCTGGACGTTCCTTTTTGTAACTTGGTTTCTGGTTTTTGTTTTATTAAATATTCTCAACTGTACTTCATCTGTTGCCTGCTGCATTTGGGTCCACTTCAACAACACACCAGGACAGTTCATACTACACCTTGAATCATTGATCTCACAACACAATGACAGCAGTCGGGTGACTCTGGTTGATCACATGCATGCAGACGTGAACCGATGGAAACAGTAGGTGATTTTTAGACCTTTGCGGATTTAGATATGATTGGTTTCATGTTAGAATCAGCCAATCGGATAAAATGTAACAAAGGTTGTCAAGATCAGCCTTCAAAGGCACAACTTTCCTTTCAGACTTGCATTAATTTCATTCCAGGTTTTTCTTTTCTCATCTTGGAATGGTCACATTTTACACAGCAGGTGAAAAAAAAATCTGCCGATAGACAAAAAATGATTCTTCACTGTACTCGGAGCTGTATTTCTTATTTTTTATTTTTGCATTACATAACTCTCCCCTCACAACCATGTGTGGCTGAGATCAGAAAGGATCACTGTATCGCCTGGAGCCGAAGAAAATTCATCACCTTTTCCCACCGTTGGTAGATTGAAATCTTAATGCTGTCTTGTAGATTGAAATTAGACCGAGGTTACACTGTAGGAATATCTGCAGTAAATCGAAAGTGAAGTTTTGTGTTTACTCTGTAAAAAATGGCTAAAAATGATCGAGAACTACGTTTGAGCTTGGAAAGATATGAAGGAGCCGTGATTATGCTTTTAGATTCGCTTTCAGAAAGAAGCCCTGCTGGTCTGGGTTGTGTGAAATTGGTGCCGTAGAATTTGTCAAGCGAGCGATGAAATCAAGAGATTGTACTAAAGTCTCCACTTATAACTCTGGTGCCCAGACGGCCAAACTGGTGGCTTGATGGTTATTCACGTTCTTGGGGATTAAATGTCTTACCGCAAAATCCCAATTGCTCTACTTTGGGGAAAATTAAAGAATGATTTGTGATGTTTTTCCTTTTCCATCGGTGCAAAAGGCCACAAACTGAAAAATATTCAGTTAACATGACCTCTGTGTGCAATTGCAAAGCATAAAATGACAAATCCCATGAATGGTCTTCTTTGCAGCGGTCTCCGTGTTGCTCTCCAACCGTGGGCTGATGGACCAGCTGCAGACAGTCGTCTCTTCCTCCTCCACTCCGTCCCCCCCTCCGCCCTCCTGTCCTCCTTTGGCTCTGCTGTGCTGCAGCCATCTTCTCCTCTCCTCCCTCATTACCTTGCAGCGCGTTCACTCCACTCAGGTACACACCGCCGCTTGTCTCAGCTCTTATCACAACTCCAGGGCTGAAATTCACACAAAAACAGAAACAGTCAAGGGCGAGACACACAACACTCAGCAAACGTGACTAAAAGAGCCGACTGTGGCTGTGGAATAGGGAACAATTGCATTCATTTGATATGTATCACAGTGCAAATCTGCTCTGCTTTATTCTGCTCACAATGGAGGTGTAATAGATTCTTGAATACGACGATTTTAACCTTAATCCTTAACTCTCTGATTGCCTCGCACTTACATTTTTTTCCCTCTTTCCTCTCTCTCATGTTTATCTCTTTTGTAAGGTTCATAAGAGCATCATTTGGAGTCTGGACACAGCCGTGCACCGACTGTTTTGCCAAAAACGAAACACAGACAATCTCTTGCTGGGTAACGACAATGTTTTTAATGTTTTAAGACTAGTTCTTTCAGGAAAGAAAAGGTTTATCTAAGTGTGATTTTTTTGGAGAATTGATTAATTTTTGATTGACTCGTGGTTTTGTTTTTTGTCTCTATTCATGTCTGCAACCTGCCACTCACCAGAATTACGGAAATAAATTCACTAAATCGAGACGAGCCAATTTTGAAAAAATTCATGTTTTTCGATTTAATAAAAAAACTAATTATGCTACGATGATGTACTTTTTCCAACTGCATCAAAATTGGTGCAACGGAAACTTGTTTTTTTCCCTCATCACACCAGTTTGCATACAGCAGCAACATGCTGGTTTTTTTTCAGAGCTTTTCACATGAACAACCGTATTCCCATGTGATTTTAATTTCATCTCTTTATAAATGAAAATATTGTAGTTTTTTTTTTTTTTTCAACATTCGCAGAATGTCAGGAATGTTTTGCGCACATCTCTAATGGAGACACAGCTAATGACACACACTTTAGTGTTTTCCCACGCAGTCTGGTTAACACAAGTTCTCCCAGAGTATGAAACATTTTTACATGCTGCGTGAATCACAGGATGCTAATCCGACTCTCTTACCTCCAGTTTGCATAAAGTTCTGCAAACTTCCTGTCAGAGCTTCATCTTTAGTGGAGTCTCCTAACCCCATGCTTGCGTTTCACGCTCACTCATCATATTAAATGTCCCACAAACCACTGTGGCGCTCGTAGACGGATCATCCCTGCTGCTCCTGTGTCTCTGTCTGTCAGCTGAATAAGTAGCCTGTCAGGGTCACTGTGATTTATTGGCTCCCTCCTTCTGCGCACCGATCTCTCTTTCCCTCCCTCTCCGCTCGCTCCTCTCCATCTCACTGTCTCAGTTTTTAGCTCCCCAATGTTTGCCGTTCCAGCACTGCTTTTTTTTTTCATCTCTGTCTTAGTTTCCTCTTTTGTGCGCACTAATTAGGGCTTGTTCCTCAGGGCGATTAGATCTGGGTGTTCATGGCGTCAGTGTGTTTCAGATGGTTGGCCCCTTTTAGTTTGGATTCTTCTCTTTTAGTCGCAGTTTTTGGGCTTGGTTATTGTTCCTTAGACCTTCTCTCTCTCTCTCTCTCTGCACTCAGACATCTTCAACTCGTTGCCTGAGCTCTCTGACACGTATCGGTTCAAAAATTGCTCTGGTTTGCCTTTACTTGTTTCCACTCTGCCTCACTTTCTGCTGCTGTTAGGTTTTTCCAATCATCCAGTCAGTCATGTACCACTCTGAGCTTTTACAACTTGTGTTTGCTGTTTTCTTTCCATGTCCGTCTTGTCTTTGTTCACCAGTTTATTCATCAGATCTTCTGGAAAAAACAGTAAAGGAAATGGTAAAAATAACATTTCTGACAATTCTGTCAGTTTTTTTTTTTTTAACATCATTAGGTGAAATTTAATCTTGCAGCAATTAATCAAAATTCCTATCATTAGACGTTTTTCACGATAAATGATAATACGATTATCGAAGAGGTTCATAAGGTGTGGACAGCGGCTCAAGTCAGAACTTCATGAGTCGTCACACAGACATTCATCCAGAATGTGGCCTCCAAATATGTTTAGCTACTTCTAAAACAGAGACTGTATTAGAATAGATGCAGTAATTCATGCAAAAGGAGCCCCAGCCAAGTGCAAACACTGAACAGTACATAGAGATACTTTTCATCCGCTGTAAGCCATATCCATTAATCTATTAACAATGTATGAGTCTCACTTTCTAAATTAAACTGCTGAAATAATTTACTGAAATGCACCTTTTTTATTTTTTATCTTACCTCTTTCTCATTTTCCTCTCTAGTCAGCTACCTTCGGATGCTGCAGGCTTTGCTTGACGCTGACCTGGCGTCACCAGTGGTGTGTCTGAGCACCGGGCCCGGACTAGTCGGGCCCCGGCCTCTGGCGCCTGAAGATGGAGCGCTGTACCCACTTGGCTCGACGGGGGCCCAGTGCCTCCTAATCACTCTCAGCGGTCTTCTTATGCAGGTGCTGCACCACATGTGGAATCACGTTCTGCAATATTCATGTCGGCAATATCACAGTCGCAAAAAGAGTGCTTGAATGCTGTTATTATGCTGTAATTCAAATTCTATATGCAAATTGTTCATGCCAACACTAAATATGACCTGCGGTTTCCTAGTACAGAGCTGTACAATATATCTTCATTGCAATGCAGTGTCAGCCTGGGCTGCATGAATATCAAACAGTGAAAGTTGGTCGTTGAAATTGAAAGTGTCTGACTTTGCATATCAACATTTGAGCACATTCTAAGTTTATTTATTTTGCACCTTTCATAGATTAGGATCCTGAAGTGCTTCACAGAAAACATGATTAAATTAAAACATTAATAAAAAGACAAAGGGCAAATTAAATGGTGCCAATAATGATCCTGTTAATAGTTTAGGACACGTTGAATTTGCTCCATGTGATAAATGTGTTACTGTAGTTTAGACAAGAGGAAATACAAGCATCAATAACCGTCTCCATTGTTTAGAAATGTTTCTAAAATCCAAACCGTTTTGAACAAGTTGTTTTAAGAGACGTTGATTGGTTGGAAAAAGATTATTTTTCAAGTTTGTTTTTTTTAAAGGTTCAGTTCAAAGGAGTTATTTTGTAACAAGTTTGTAATTAATTTTTCCATTCAAGCAATTTAGTTTGAAGATTTCACGGTTTTTTGAAGTAACAGTGCAGCTTAAATCAAAGAGACAGGAGATGATATGATGTTAAAAGATTTATATACATTCAACCAGTTGAACAGATCATAAAATGAAAAAATAAATAAAAATGGGATCAACACAAAGCCTTGGAGAACCCCACAAATTATGTTATTACAATCTGGCATGTTGTGGTTTATATACTAAAATTTATGTTCAAAAAAATAATATCTAATTATCTAATTCCACAGGTTACCACCAAACAAACAGCTAACTAACTAACCCCACCAGGCTAAGAGTTGTTTGTTTAATTGTTGTAGGTTTTCTTTTTAAGCACCAGTTCCTGCTGATCTTTACTGGTCTCCATGCTGAGAACTTCAGCAAATGAAGTCAAGTCATGGATAAAGAACCAACAAATTTTGGACACTAATGAAACGTCTGAAACAAGTGTTTTTGTGTTTGCCATTTTTAAGACTTTACAGTTGGAGTTTAGGTATTGCTAAGAATATCTTCCAATAAAACATAATTACCTAGTCATATTTTCAAATTTCCTGTCAACTTTAAAAAAACAAACATTTAACTCAAAAACATGGTGGGCCACAGGATGACAGCCCTACACTCCTACCGCCAGGCTTAGCAAGCTTTCTGTGGGAAACCCTGCTTATGTTTTTAAAAAGATGAGCAGAAGTTTAAATTATTTCTTATTTCTGAATTGGTGATGAGATTTGTTCACAGAAACTGCACAGCTGTTTTGAAGAGAAGACTGTGTGTCTCTCTAGAAATGCAAAGACAATAGAAGCTATAAATGCACATCACAGTTTTTAGATTTTTAAGCACTACAAATACTATTGCAAGGCCTGTATGTGTCTTGTAATACTGTGTCTGTGCTGCAGCGCACCAACCTTTGGCTCCTTATCTCCCCTTTGTGTAAAAAAATAAATAAAAGCGGTAGCGCGATGGTTCAGTGCTCTGTGGTCTGCTGCTCTGCAGCTGATATGAGTAACAGTTCCCAAACCACTCCTCTGCTATTTTGCTCTCTCTATTCTTGGTTCTTCGGTTCAGCTGCAGAAGGGAAGCGCCACAGCTCCTCTCTTCTCCCTCCGTTCATGTTTGCATCCTCATCTGGCTGAAGGATTTGCTCCAGTCCCTTCACCGATTCTCTCGCCTCCTTCTGCCCGTCCCGTTGACTCCTGTCTCTCTCCCTCTCTGCCTGTAGCTTAGGTTATAACTCCACTGTTGTTTTATACATCTTCCTGGCCTACTTCTGTAATTTTGGACACCATGCAGCGCTCCCTGTCAGCTTCTGTACTGTGGGAGAAGCATGCATTATTAAAACCTTGCTCAGTCACTGTCACCCGTGTCATCTTGTTGTCCTTTCTGTGTCTGAATGCATCTCTGTCCATCTGCGGGCATGTGTCTGCGTTTTTTGTTTCTCCCTCTGCATCTGTTGCTTTATTTTCTCCCAAGTGAGTTCACATTATTATTATTATTTCTTCAACAAAATGATTGTATTTTTTAGAAATTTGCAAGAGCGTACCCTGCTTTTCCTGCTTGAAGGATAAAATAAAATCCTCTCTACTGTTTTGTCCAGTAAACATTTGTGTTTTCCAGGATACGACTGTTTAAATACACAAGGCCGTCTGAGCTATTTGTTAAAAATCTGCCGATTGAGTTTTTACACCAGAGAGATTGAACAACTCGCACCTTTCTGCATCCACCAGACAGCTTATCACAGCAATCTAATGACAAATGTAACTGCTGAAGACGCATCAGGCTGTCGCAGCTTGCAATTTGTCACTGTCGCCTCACTTTCTTACTGTTGTCAAGATGACATACGAGCGTAGTGACGGAGCGCTCCCGACTCCCTTATGCGTTTCCTTCTGTGTAGAAGGATCCTTTCATCAGTCCAGACCGGTCCTGTGATTAAGAAGTGGTGCTGAGTGCGGCCATTCCTCACCTCTGTCGTCTTCTTAAAGAACTGTGGAAACAAAAATATTTTTGTTGGGTTCCTTAAAGATTTTTGAGTCTATTTGTTTCCACATTGCTAGAAGAAACAGCTTGTACTTTTTTTTTAATAGTGTATCACTATTCAGGCACAAACTTCAGTATATTTCATCTGGATTTTAATTGATTAACCAGAAAAAGAAGCGGCTTAGATAAATGGATATTCATGTGATGGAATGGCACAGTCAAAGTCCACACCTTGAAACTAGACATTGAAATTCAATGTTCATAGATGCTCTCCAACCCATTTGACTGAGGTTTAGGAAAGAAACGTCTTTACGACTTAGCACAAAAGATTTGTAACGAAGGCTTGTTCTTTAAAGTATGGACACAGAAAAACTGAAAGAATTCACAGATTATCTCAGATGTTTTGATAATTTGCATCATTTTCTTTCCACTTCACAGTTGCCTCGATATCGAACCATCAATCACATAAAATCCCCAAAAAACACATCGAACAATGTAACAACTTGAAGTGGCTTGTTCTCGAGCGTTTTTAGTAAACATGAGCTGCTGATATTTCACATGCGTTTTCTCAGGAGAAAAGTAATAATTTCA
Source organism: Poecilia latipinna (assembly GCF_001443285.1). NCBI lineage: Eukaryota > Metazoa > Chordata > Actinopteri > Cyprinodontiformes > Poeciliidae > Poecilia > Poecilia latipinna. The sequence goes on from NW_015113033.1 coordinate 377,093, forward strand.
GCTCTCCAGTTCTGTACTGTTGGTTTCTCTGACGGTCGTGTGGATGTTTTCCTTCTCAGAAACACGAGTTGCTGCTGAGAACGTCGGTCAACTGTCTGAACTCCCTCCTGGGCTTCCTTAAAAGAAAGAATCCTGATTTAGGTACAAAACAGCTGAAATAGTTCATTAATAAGTCATTGCATTGAACTCATGTCATGCAGCCCTCAAGTTCTACTATTCAAATCAATGTATATATATTTTATTTCTGTTAACACTGCAGCACAAACCACGTTTTACAATCTTTGATGTTTTAGGCTTTTAGTTTTCTGTGTTTGGACTGTGAATTTTCATTTTCCTCTTCTTTTCTTTTGGTTTGTCTCTTGTTTTAATTAGCCAAGCAGGCAGTGTGTCAGCCTTGGTCTCAGTTCCTCCTCTACTGCAATTTCAGCTCGGGAGAGAAATGCCTTCTGCACCCCGCTCTTCTCAGACTCATCACACTTGTAAGTTATTTCCCACAAACGCTTCTCTGAGCATGAAAATTTAATGTGTATCGTAATATAAACGTGTTTACATAACCAGGGTAAAGGGTGAATATTGTGTTATGTAGGTTAATGCAAGAGAACTGCAGAAAAAGTCTTGAATGTTTCATTCAGATATTGCTGGGAAGGAATAGCTGGAACTACTAGATATCTCTAGTCCTGAAACTAACCAACGCATCTGGGATTTCTGTCATGATTTAATTGATTTGGTCAAATAAAGTATCACCTTAATTGTTCGCTTTGCAGTCTCATCAGGACGCTGCAAAGTCTTTTGGTGATTATAGCGGCCTAAAATTACTGATTTTGCAGCACATTTTTCAAAAAGCTGCGACCAGTGTTGCAGATTTTTTTAAGCCTTATTTTTGCCATGACAATGTTTTTAGCATATTTAAAGTACGAATAACATTTTCAAGTACTTTCTTGAAATAGCATGCGTATCCCTTCCGTGGACTTAAGAGACAGGATCACTTGGACCCCAGAAGTTTTTTTAGTCTGTGCACTGTCCCACTTTTACAAGGTTTTTTTGAGTGTGGTTTCGGGAACTGACGGTCTGATGGGACAATTCCCCACTTTGACACCGTCTGACCGTGACATTTAGCTTGTTCCTTCTGAGCGTTACCCTTCCACCGCAGGAGGGATAACACAAATAAAATCATGAACTGAGGAGTGATCAAAGTGCAAAAGAAGAAGTCCATATTTGTCATTCAAGTTAACATGAGTGATATAAGCTAATCTTACAGAATAGACTCAAAATGGCTTATGCAACAAAAGAAAAGGCTATTTTTACTGCTTGGTGTAACACATGCTTTCGGACCCAACAGGCTTAGTAGCTAAGATAACTCACCGTTTTTATGGTTACCATCTTGAATAAATAGTTTGCAACACTGTGCAAAAATGGCAGCTACCAGGATTGTTTAGATCCTTTAATCCTTATGGTTTAATTAGTGTCACATTCAGTCTGCTGCATGGAACCATGACCAGTTTCAAAGGACTTTGTGCTGTAGCAAAGGAACAAGAGCCTCATTTAATCCACTTTCTATTGTAATATTTGCAAGACAAGATAACCACTACTTTTAAATCCCACCCTAATGTACATTTACTGAAATATTAACTAACATATGATTGTCTATTTGTTTCAATCCCTCATTCTCTCGCTGTGCGTACGGAAGAGTTGTGCATTTCTATTTTTCTGGGGGGGTTTTCTGATTGTGTGCCTTGTTTGCAGTTGTTGCAGTACGGCAGCACAGCGGTCCTGTGGGAGCCGGACCTGCTCCGTGTGATTGATACTGTGGAGAGGAGTGGGATAAAGGAGCTCAACCACGAGGCAGCACGGGCACTAAGGTCGCTTCTTGCACAGGTGAGCCGTGTGCACAAACATTGTGAGGGTTCTGACAGGATCCAAACAGGTGGAACCTTCATAGACCGCCGTTTCCTCGGCGCGGAACGTTCCCCTCGAAGCAGCAACACGTCGTCGGCCAGCAGAAATATGCAATTTATTGCCTCGGGGTGTTTCACGTATAATTTATGAGTGCAGATTTATGGAAAGATCAAAACTAATCTGAGGGCAGTGATTCCGGGTTAATGTTCGTGCAATCTAATTGCAAAACTGAGTTATCACAATGGGGCGGTAATTACCTGAGCAGCGTGTCGCAGGCAATCAGCTTTTTGGAATAACTCTGTCAATAACGATACAAACATGTCAAAAAAACCAAATGATGTTGAAAAGAGTCTTCTGAAGTATGATTACATTTATTAAAAATAATGATGCGGTTTATGTCCACAGCAGGCATCCGTATTGCCATAGAGATGTGTGCCATTAAACTGGAAAATGAGCACATTTGCAAAGGAATAAATTACATTTTTCTTTTTCTTCCTGTATGAAATCAATCAGAGGCTTTGTTTGGGTCTTTGTGCACAGTTCACTGCAAGCAAAAGAAGATGCACAAGAAGTACATTATTCTGGTCACTAGCTAATTTTTTCAGTGCATCTTTAGTTGACATAAATGCCTCACACTTTATGATTTCAATCTGGATAAATGTAAATAAATTAGGGATGCACCAATCCACTTTTTCAACTTATGATACTGATGTAGATTTATGAGCTCCGAAATAGAAAAATAGAGCTGGAATGACTTAAAACGTTTCTTTTTTTTAAAAAAATAATAATAAAATACAGACGTGAATGTGCTGGTTGGTTGTACAAATTTATATGATAACTCTGCACCATTAGCTTCATAAGTTTGGTCAAACGTGTAAAAACAACACAACTTTGATTTGTTCAGTCAGTTCAGATAGGAGTATAACAGCCAATGTCAAATAAATAATAAAGAAACAGGTTGACTAACTTGGTCAAACATGTAAAAAATAAACTGCAACAACCCTTCTTTTAAACGGCTCAGAAAGAGCAATTAGGATATCTAGATATAATGTAAAATAAACAATAAAGCCTGACTTCGCTGAGAGCACAGAGCATGGAATTTTTTTCACTATCGCTACCGATACAGATATTAGCATCGTATCAGAGAATCTCTCATTTTTGGTAGACACAAACATTTTAACTGTGTCATTTTCCTCTGTTGTTAGTTTCTCTGCTCTGTTGTGATCCCAGTTCTGACACGAACGTCACTCAGATCATCCTCGCTAAAAACGTGCCGCCTAAACAGCATCCTCGTTGTCATCCTCGTCAGCTTTATAGCGGCGTCAGGTCGAATAGATTGAATCTGAATCAGAAATGACCAGAACTGCATTTGGTATTCAGTAAAGAGCTCCGAGTACAAGAGTGACAGAATGACGGCATGATGGCACATTCACTGGAGCAACTCCCAGTGCCCCTGTGAATCCTGAACTATGTGACTGCATGCAAATGCGTCAGTCTGTCTGCGCCTTTGCGTACTGTTCCTTTAAATAAAGGTGTGTGTTTCCAAAAGCTCGGATTGATCAGATTCTTCCCTCACAGCTTGTTTTATGTTTTCCGCTGCCGTAGTTAAAACTTCACGGTACAACGTGTTCACTAGTGATGGATGTGGAACCAAATGATGGCGTATCAGTCACCTGTGTGTCTGCGTGCTTTCAGGACATTTACCAGTTTAACTCTGGGTTGTTTACCAGTCTTCACTGGAAGACTACAGGACCTCGTAGTCGGTGTGTGTTTCTGTATAACTAATGGGCCACTTTGATTGGTCAAATGCCTCGTCTTTGGCTTCATCAAAGTGATGGCACTTGAAAGATTTTCACTTAAATCTCTATTTGTCTCATTTGTTGGATACATTTGGTGATTTTTGTCACATCCTTGCTTTTTCTTCCTCCATCTGTTTCACATTCAAAATGATATGATGCAGCTTTAACCTTCCTTTCTTTTTCTTCCTTGCTTTTGAACATCTGACCAGATTAAAAACCCAGAACGTGTTTTAAAAAAATCGCTTTCCATCTAATCACCGTCTTTTAGAGTCGGACAAAAAGAGCCGTTATATAAGGAGTGTTTCAGTGATTTTTATGTAATCAGTTTTTGTTTTATGAAAGGTTCAATATTTAATGAGAGCAGACGCTTTGGGAAGGCGGTCTGTTATTCCAAGTGATGTTCAAAAGCCTCAGTTCTGATTTCACCAACTAGTACAAAAACACAATGGAGCTGATTTAACAAAGCAGTTTGTTAAATCAGCTCTATGTTGGGAGGTAGAGAACCTGAGAGAAGTTGGCCCATCACCTTCCTCAAATCAGACAAAATTTGTGTCAAATGTTTGTGCTGCAAATTTTTCTGTTTGTGCCGCTATCATTTTAAAGACATTAAGAAATTCTTCTACAGGTCATGAAAGGTCAGCCAGCGCCCCCTATGTTCTTCAATCAAATAATTTGGTGTCAATCAACTCGACTACTTTTGTGCCGGTTTGTGCTGCAAAAAAATGGTTTGTGCTGCTTTGGCTTTGAAAATATTACTAAATGTTTAAAGGTAATTTTGATTTTGTAAAAGTGTAGAGCTGGTCGACTTTTTGACTTTAAACTTTCATTAATATCTTCAAAGCCAAAGCAGCACAAACAAAAATTTTTGCTGCACAAATGTAGTCGAGTTGATTGACACCAATTTTATCTGATTTGAAGAAGGTGGGGGTGGGGGGGCTGGTTGACCTTTCATGACCTCTGGAAACATTTCTTAATATCTTTAAAATTCTAGCGGCACAAACAAAAATGTTGATGCACAAACATTTGACACCAATTTTGTCTGATTTGAAGACAAACATTTCCACATCATGTCAGGTTACAGCAACAAACCCACACCAAGTAGTGGACAATAGTGAAAGAAAAGAACATGTGGTCATTTTGAAGTACAAAAATATGAAAGAATCAATTTTCAAGTGAACTTTGACTGGGCCATTCTAGCACATTACCATGCTCTGACCATTGTAGCTCCGGCTGTGTCGTTGTCCCCCTCTGAGCTCAGTTCAACTTTCCTCCGAGTTAAAGAGGATCTCTTAAAGTCGCTGGTCTCACTTGGCTCTAAACTTAAGATCGTATCGTTCTTTTAGGTCCAGAGCAGCGTTCCACTTCCTACGGAGGACCACAAGCTGAGAGTCAGAAAACTGCTGGAGTCGCTCGGACCACAGACATCTGCTGAGAGCTGCAGCGTGTCCAACGTTTTGTATCCATAGCCTGAAGTGAATCGAACTCGTTCACATCAAACACAGTCAGATAATCCAGTTGGTGGTAAACGCTTCCTTACACACAACCTGCAAAACTCCTAGACGAGACCCTGATTATTTCTGTAAAATATGAGTTACAATATTTCATTTCCCTTTGGGATCAATAAAGTATTTTTGAGTTGAGTTAAAAGCATAAATGCCAGTTATACTGCAGTTTATGTCTAAACATTTCCATTTAGTTGATTTTTCTAGAAGTTTCTTTAATGTTTGTTGAATTTTTGATCATAATCATGTCGTCCAGCACTTTTTCTAACACATACAATCACAGGTAGGATGTTTATTTATTTATTTTTGACTATTATTTTGAGACAGCTACAGCTCAAAAAATGAGAATGTCAAGAAAAACGTCAATATTTTCAGAAAGTAAAACTCGTATTATACAGATTGGAAAGTCTGGTAACGAGCCATTCATTTGATTCAGGTGTTGGAAGAGAAATTCATCTAAAATCTGAAGGACAGCAGCTTTTGAGGAGTAGTTTTTTACTTTTTCACAATTTTCTGAGACATTGAATTTTGGCTTTTGAGTATCTGTAGGCTATAATTATCAAAATTTACAAATTAAAAAATGAAGGCTGGAAATATTCGACTTTGTGTGATAAGTCTGTAATATGAGTTTCACTTCCTGAAATGAGGGACAAGAAATATTGAACTTTTTTTAGCTGCATCTCTACAGACTTTCTAATATGGATTTTAATCTCATGATTCTTTTTGCTGCTGTACTACAGAAATCTGACCTGCGATAAAAGAAAGCAAATGATTCACAATAAGTTGAACTCTGTGATCTGTGACAGAATATCTACTTAAGTAATTGTGGGTTCGTTTTGGAGAAAGTTGTTTCTTGTTTAAAGTGTTTGCTGCTAAATTATTCACATCCAGGCCTTCACCCTTGGCTTTATTGACCCTTAACTCGTCCCGTCAGAAACGTCGGAGACGTGTCCCTCTGTATGTCTGAGTTCTCTCTGAAAACAGCCTGATTTTCTGTTGGGTTTTTTTGTTTTGTTTTTTTCCATTTCTAAATCTCTTTCTTTCTTTTTTCTATCTGTGTTCCTCACCGTACCTCGTTTATCTAACAGCCGCTCAGCAGATTACGATGAAGGTTTTTGTTGAAGGGAGAAAAGAAAAAAAAAACGATCTGACATTGATTGTGCAGAGAGGAAGGCCTTCGCTGCCAAAAAGGAGCAGATGTTGGCGTCGCTCCTGAGAGAGCAAGAAATGTCATTGTAGAACAAAAAACGTCCTTGGTTACATTTTTCTGCAACATTTGTTGTGTTTACTGCTGGTGGATTGTTGTTTGGGTGTTTTTAGAAGACAAATAAACCACCGTTTAGGACTGACTGCAAAACGTCTTTATTGTTTTTAAACTTTACATCTTCAGTGCCTCACGGAGGTATTGAGAAACTTTTACTGTTATGCACTAAAATTAATGAATGCAAAAGTATTCATTCCTCAAACTTTTACAGATTTTGTGTCGCATCTAGGGAAGCATAATACGGAGCAAAAAATGTATCAAAAATAATGTGGCATAATAGTTTAGCAAAAGTAATAAAGTTTTATACTATAATAGAAACCACAGTTTCTATTATATTCTTTTTCTTTAATAATGATAAACAATACAATAATAATCACATCCTTAATTATAACTGTAAACTTCTATGTATTTTATTGGGATTTTATGTGAAATGGAGGGAAACTGATTCACAGTTTTCTTTTTTTCCTCCAAGAAGCGTGGCGTTCGCTCAGATTCAGCCCCCTGGTGGCAACATGTGGTGGTTGCCTTTTTGATGGGATTACATCTGCACGTTTTTGGGACATGTCTCTACAACTTCACACATCTAGAGACAAAAATAATATCTGCCTCTGCTTCTTTGTAAACAAAGTGAAACTCCATGTTCTTTGATTGAGATTTATTTGTGAAAATAGACTTTCCAAGTATCTCTTCTCAATTAGATTTAGGTCTGAACTTTGAGCTGAAAACTGAAACTCTTTCCTAGTCCGAAGGCTTTTCCGACTTCTAATCAGCTCCGTCCATCTCCTCATCGACTCTTACCAATTTCCCCATTCCTGCTGAAGAGCAGCATTCCCACATCATGACCCTACCACCACCGTTTCTCACCTTTGGAACGATGCGTTCAGGGTAGCAATATTCTAGCTTTGCCCCCTTGACGCACTGCGTCTGCTTTAGGCTGTTTACTAACTCAGGTGAAATCAACTCTGAAACCGCCTGAAGCCTGGCTCAGTGGAAAAATGTTTTTTTTTTTATCTTTAAGCAAGAATAAATAAAATGTTGCCCCTAGTAACATAAACAGTTTAAAATTAAAACAAGCACATTTATGTAACAACCCTCTGCTTTCCCTTTGATCCAGCTGTTGCATAATAAAGACTAAGGCTGCGATTAAGATCATATTCAGAAAGTGTGTGCTGGCCTCACAACATATTTTTTTATTTACTCACTTTAAAGATTCACACACCAAAATCTCATCCTAAGTCCTTACAATTATTCTGCCTGTTGTAGATTTATCGTCCACTTGATGGGACTGGATGAACAAACTTCAGATGTCACTTCAATTATCAACCAAAAGGCGTGCTCCGTGTTTACGAAAGTAAACATGGATACTTATGATGAACCATATCTTGCGATTTTTAAATTGTTGTCCAATCTGGGCTAGCGCAATAAAAATTTAAGCCTCATTATCATCGCTACTATTGTTGTTTTTCCTCCCTCTTCCACATACCAGTACAGAGAACAGTGACGTTTGACGAGTATCAATGGCGTACAGGTCGAATCAATGCAACCTGGCCATGTTTGAAAAGATCCGATGCATATAAGATTTAGGACCACATGTTTAAGTGCCCTGGGTCGCATTTGTCAAAATCTGATTTGTTTTGTTCAGATCGTCATGAAAAGATCAGATATAAGATCAGGGCATAAGAGCAAAAAAAAAAAAAAAA
>NW_015113033.1:388356-398439 GCF_001443285.1 Poecilia latipinna
AAAACTATTTTTTTTTTTTGAGGTAGTCAAAAAAAAAACGGTTAAAAAAAAAGGGCAAAAAGAAAAAAAAAAAAAAAAAAAAAAATCAGATTTGGATCACTTTGGGATTTAGTGTGAAGAATATAGATTACTCCTGACCTGTATATTTGTTCTCTAATGTTCTCTAACAAGATGCATTCACAAAACAGCTGAATTTAATAAGTTCATTGGAGCAGGGGTTTTTTAAAATAAATATTTAAGAAAACCGAATAGAAGTACACACCGCACTTTTCAGATTTTTACATGTCGGAAAAAAAATAATAAAATACGTCATAATTTAAAATCCCTGAAAAATTTAGCGAACTGTAATATGATAAAGCAGAAAAAAGTTCGCCTAGTTTAGCTAGTCAATACTTTCTACGTGTAACAGCCAGAACCCAACCCTGTTGTGCTACAGTTTTCCCAAACCGGTTTTATATTTACTTAAACTATCTTGATTTTTTTGTTGGTCCCGTCTTTAAATATTTACCTCTTATTTTTGTATCTTTTATTTTATTTTACTTTTATTTTTATTTACTTGACTAATTGAGACATCAACATGGAATAAGGAAAGTACGAGCCTCTATCGGTGCGTCTGTGTAAACCCGCCGTGTGGAAACCGCCTCCTTCTCCTCCTCCTCGTTCAGCGCCCGCCCGCCAGCCCGGCCGCTGTCATTCGTCCAAGTCAAGCCAGCCGGTGCGATCGTGGCGCTGGTGGAGTGGAGCGTCGAGAGCCGCATGTAAATGAACCGCCTCCGCTTCTGTCACCTGAGGATCGAGTCGGGCGAACCGCATGTCCCGTCTTCCGCGGCGGCTCCCCGGACTCCTTTTTGACGCTTTGTGCGGGGGATCTGAAGAGATTAAACTGCGCTGCCGTGGAGCAAAACGCTGCCCGCTAATCGCTGCCTTTCCTCGGCGCTGGCTGTGCCTCGCTACAACTCGGTGAGTGGACCTCGGGCTGCGTGGCTGTAACGTCCGGAGCCTGATCCCTTCTTCGTCTGCTTAGATAATGTTGCTTCGAAAAGCCGCTTAAATCCTTCATAAAGTCTTGTTTGAATATGTATCCCTGTAATCGCAGGTTTTTTTGTTGTTGTTGTTGTATTTTTGTTAAGATCGAAACTAATGAATATTTGCCCCTATAGTTGGGTCAGAAAGGGGGACCGTGTAATCAATTAAGCAATCTAATTAATGGTCCGCGTGACACTGTTTATTCAGACATCATCATTACGCATGTCCGTGGATTTGCATGATTGATGACAAGAGATGAGGCGTCTTGGCTGTGATAGAGAGAGAGAGAAAGATGAAGTGTCAGTCCTTGAACCTCATGCCTCCCACAGCAGGCGTGCAGCCTGAGGGGGAGCAGCAGCATCTCCTCCTGCTGCACATCCAGCTGTCTGTCTGATGTGCGTCTTGCTTCTCCATTCACCTCAAGGGTCAGCGTGCCTCATGAGATAGATGCTGGAGCGTTCCCCCCAGTCTCCGGTGATGTGGCAGAGTGCATCAGAGCGTAGCCGTGTGTTGGATATTGTTGCATGCGTTTGTTTCCGCAGAGCAGAAGCACGTTTTTACAGGCTGGTTATGCCTAATTGACAAAGCAGGACTCTTGAGTCTCCCACACACGAAACCCAAACTTGAGTCTCTCAGCCCCAGGAGGCTGTTGTTTGGCAGAGAAGGAAATCTGCAGCCAGGGAAGGAGATTTATGTGGGCTTACATGACTTTGGCGAGCTCTCCGCCATCTTTAGGCCTCACATCGCCGGGACACCTTGCCAACTTCAGAGCAAATCTGAAACAAGCCCACCTGGATGCTTGAACATCAGGAAAACCCATCGAATCCTGGACTCCATACAGGAATGTGTTAGACGACCTGGATTGGACCCAGCGAACATCAGCCATGCTGTACAGTTTGCTTCTGTTTTAAACCCTGAAGAATGAAATGCGAATCACGCGGGACACATTTATGGAACGAGAGGTGTAGAAACCAATCATAATTTTCAAGAGGCACAGTGTGTGATGTGTCACAACCTTTGTGATATTGGTCTGGGTAGATCCAATAACCCCCACCGATAGATTTCCTGATGACTTGGATGTTGTAAAACTATCATCCTGTGTAATTAGAGTTTCCTGCTAACAGCTAATGGCTGCGTTTATACTCGGTTTCTGTGCGGCCCGCGCCACATTAGAAATGATTGATCTGGTGTTAATGTCCTGCTTACACTACTTATTAATGTCTCAGCACTTTGTTCTCGCACTGATAGGCTGGGATAAACATTATCAGGATTTCTGCACAAATTCAAAGTATGTGACGAAGAATGAAACTTGTTTTTATGTTTTCAAAGTCTGGTTTTGATATAAAATTGAAAATTACAAAAACAGTTTGTTTTTCCAAACACTTCTCAAAGTGTAATAGAATAATTTTTGAAATATTAGAGTTTATAAACATATGATCCTTTACTTCCTGCTGTATTTTTTTCTAATAACCTAATCAAACCTTCATTATTAGAAAATTAACTGGAGATCTTTAATCAACCATGTTCTCCATAGAGTTCAGTGATATAATGAACCAAATATAGTTCATTAGTTCATTATCTCGCGATAATGAACGAACCAAACTGTTACCACTACATTTGCATCAGATGGTTCAATATATTACTCTAAATCAAGATGAAATATTGAAATTAATTATGACTAAATGACCTTGAGTCCTTGCTGTCTTAAGAAAATGACATGAAACTTTAATCACAACAAGATGAGATTTAGAAATGAGGAAAGAGAGATTGTATTTGTGGAAAATCAATTCATCCGATTAATGCCACAGCAAAGTTACCTTTAACTCTTGTCTCAGTAAAAAACGGTAAACATGAGATAAATATCACATTATTGCAAATATGACATTTGATAGATTATGACCTAATGAAAATATTATCATTATATAACTGTCTTCATGTTGTTATCTTGAAATAATGAGAAATAATCACCATGAGAATTAAATCATTATGGTAACAAAAAGAAATCTCACATTTTTGTATCAAACTAATACAATAGTAAAATTATATTTGGAACCAAGATATTGGTTAAATTGAGATAATATGATAAAAATGTAATGAATATAAAGCTAAAGACCTCGCTTTGAGAAAATGACCTAATTGAACTGTTAACACAACAAACTAGGTTTTGTGATCTTAAGATAATGAAATTTATCAAACTTAAGAGATCCTGATCTCAGTGTAATGGGATAAAAAAAAACGTATCTCGAAAATGTCATAAAAATAAAATGCTTATTCTTAATTAGAGTTTAAAATTCTTGATTGAAAACCAACCAATCCGCAAATTCTTACAAAGTTGCATCTCTTATGAGAGGCTGTGGGTTAGGAGGTGAAATATGTTTCAAGGTTTTCCCCAGAAAACTTGCTAAGCCTGGTGGTTGGGGCGCTGAGACAGTCATTCATCCAGCAGCCCGCCGTGTTTTTGAATTAAAAATGTTTAAAGTTGTCAGGAAGTTTGAAAATATCAATTGGTAACTATGTGCTATTTAAATATTGGGAGATTAATATCTGAACACCAACTATAAAGTCTTAAAAAAAAACTTAAATAAGCAATGCTTAGCCTGGTGGGGAACAAGTAAAGCCTGGTGGCCCGCCAGGCTTATTAAAACCCTGATGTTTTGTACACAATGTGGTTTTTTTTTTATCCTCATACTAAACCCCTATCACTATAAAATAATACAACATATGACATTAAATGTTTTTATTTTTAATGGTCTGAAATTTTAGTAAGATGTTTGGAAGTTAATAATTGACGGTGTGCAGGAATCATGCAGGATTTCCTGACTGCCAGTAACCATGCTGGTTTTGGTCGGAGGGCGCCGTCCTCTGCTGTCAAGCCAAAATATTGAAGCCTCCTCTCAGCACTTTAGGTCATTTAGAGGAGCTTTTCTCAAAAAGCTTGGAGGCTGTCCAAATAATAGTCCCTAAATGAGCAATTGTCTTCACTCAGCTTTCTTCGGGAACTCTTGTTTCTGCTGACTGCGAAATAAAACCTTCTCCTGCTCTTTCATCTTCGGATGAGACACTCGAATGACCGCAGAGATTTCCGCGGAACGCAGAAACGGCTGCTAAAAGATGAAATTCTCACACTCGCATCTCTAGAAATGAAATCTCCAGACCTTCTTCAGAGTTGGAGCGTTTGAGCAGCTGCCAAGCAGCTGTCAGGATGTGTCAGGAGCCTCCTGTTTAACAGAAGGCAGCTTTAGGGGAGGAAATGATTACTGTTTGTCTGTGTTATCAGCTCTCCGAAGACGGAAAGTGTGACTTTTTCCTCATAGAACTCGAGTGAGACTCTCAAGGGGAATGGCAAAGTCTGAATTAACATTCACACCCCGAGACATTTGCTTACTTCCTCGTGCTTCAGATTGGAGAACAGGCACCCGAGCTTGTAGAGATTAACTCAGTTAGAGCAGAAATCAAGTCCCACTTGCTCATTATCTTCTTCCACTGATCCGTGTTGCTCTTGCTCTGCTCTCCGTGTCTTAGAGGAGGATGAAATATTCACCAGGAAAGCTGTTGTTTTCCCGGAGGAGCCCCCGTCTTTACCTCTCATGTCCCGGCCCGCCTCCCGACCACTCAACCTTTCCGAGCCCTCCCTCCGTCCTCGGCGATGGAGCCCTTGCTAAATTATGCATGCGTTATGTGAATTATATCCTGTAGTTTTTCATCACGCATTGTTCAGTCCTCCTCCAGTTTTCTGCTAATGGTATCTAAAAATGGGCTTCGGGAGGTTTCCATTTATTAGTTTCTATTTTTAGCGCTCCTCGTTTTTATCTGTCCCTTTCATATGTTTTTCTAACGCTCCAGAGGAGGAAAGGAAAATAGGAGTTGCAGACCAATGAAAGTGTTATATAGACCCCGTGTTGTCAATGGGGCTTGAGCCGAGGAGGAGTCCGGTGCAGGGATTGTAAAAGTTCCTCTGGGGATTAAGCGAGTGCCAGACATCAGATGTGTCTTAAAAGGAGCATAAGGGGCCCCGTTTACGAACGCCGGCTACCCTCTGCTGTTCCATATTGACCAGATATCCCCTGTGTGTCTCTCCATTGCATGTTTTATAAGAATCAGAAGAGCCAGGGAGACGGCCGACTCCTTTGGGAAAAGGAATGAGATATCAGATAATCATCTTTCATTTCAGTGACGTTCCCAGCATGTAAACTAATGTTTGGAGGGTCCAGAACATGAGAGATGATGAAATGAACGACCGATGGGTTGTGGTAGCCTGTTAATGTTTTACCTACCGAGACAACAGAGTTGAGGTCTGTTCTTTTAGTTTTAGTTCTAGTTTAAAAAGAACAAAAAAGCTTAAAAATATTTCCATTCTAATGCTTTGCCATGTCATCAACCTAAATCTAATCACATGTATATGAAAAAATCCACAGCAGATTCCAGATAGTCATCAATTTTTAAACAAAACCGAGGAACGTTGTGTGAAAAATGAATTGCGTCCTGTTTGTTTTCACTGGATTTAGAAGGGAAAGTTTATTGACGCACTTTCTCTTTTGGTCATCACAGATTTGTTGCCACCTCTGTAAGAAGCTCTTGCTGTTCTGGAACAGGTGGAAATACTAAAAGACATCAGCAAGTAATTTAAGGAAACAATTTTCAATCTGGCAAGAGTCACAAGGCCATTTTCAACCAACCCAAAGTCCTTCATGCTACAGCAACAGTCATTCACCAGTGGGAAACATTTTAGGCGGTCACCAGCCTCCCTGCAGTGGATTTTCCAGCACATTCACACCCTGTTCAGACTGTGCAGAGCTCAGAGACACTGCAAAAGACCCCGGAGATGCAAAGGCCTTGAGATTTTTTCAGTTTTCAGTCAGAAAAAGGAAAAAGGCTGAAAATTTGTCCAATGTTCATCATTTTTGACCAAAGCTTGGATAAAAAAAAACAATCTTATCCACCAACCTCCATAAAGGTCTGAAAATCAGCCACTGTCTCTTTTTGCTCTACTGTGAGGCAAACCCGCCCACATCTTTATATGCGTGGTTAACAATTCTTACCTCACCGTCACCAACGTAGCGAATTTAGCTTTAGCTTCTTTTCAGATAAAAACAACAGGTATGCTCCAAAATCAGAATCGGCAGGTCAGGCTTTTTAAAGATTGGTGATCGGCCAGAAAACTCAAAAAACGCTGCTTGTTTGGATGGTTTACCAGAACAAAAGCCTTTTTTTCTCTCAAAAGAATACGGCAGTACAATTTCTTTTTGCATCTGAATTAGTTATAAGCAGAGGAGAGATGAAACCAAAGTAGAGATGTTCAATGTTTCATGAAAAGCAAAGTTTCCAAGCACAGTGGTGGAGGGGTGATGATTAATTAACTCCATATCAAAGTTGTCTGGAGATAAACGTGAGAACATCAAACCAGCAGTCAACACTTTAATTAATTTCCTCATACAATTAACAAAACAACGTCGTACAGATGGCAGTTCCATAGTTTTTCCACACATTGCTTTTCTATTTTAGCTTAATCTGTGTTTGGTAAATAATGACAGTTGTAGTACGCCTCAATGTGTAAGAAAAGTGTGAGACTGAAGCCAGACTGAGTCTTTTTCCCGGCTGCCTCTGGTAACGGAGAGTTTTAAAGTTGCTACTTTAGACGAAGGAGCGAGAAAAGTCATTTCAGTTACAGAGGAAAAACATCCAAGGACGCGGCTCAGGCAGATTCCTGTCCTGTGGTTTGAACTGGATTCGCTGGTCATGTGGCGTAAGGTGAGGCCTGCGTGCTAAAAGTACCGAAACGACCTCTGAAGTGAGAGATGCAGCCTCTTGAGGAACGTGGTTGTGTGGCTGTGTTGTTCAACAGCTCCTTCTCCTCCGCAGGAGTGCTTCTCTGCTGCCCCCTGGTGACCATGTGGAGCATGAGCGCCGTGATCCTGGCCCTGGCCGTCGCCGTCACCCTCGGCTCGGCAGACCCCGACACGCAGAGACCGCGACACGACTCCAACTTGGAGATCTGTATCCTTCTGATCGGTGTGCAGGGCAGGTGGGGGGGGGGGATCTGTGCTGCTTCTGATTCTCCCTGACCTCCTCCTGTCAGACAAGCGGCTGTTTGAGACGAAGAGGAAAGATCAGCTGAACGCCCTGAAGAACCTGGTGGAGCTGAACGACATCAACCAGCAGTACAAGATCATAGACATCATGCTCAAGGGGCTTTTCAAGGTGGGACATCTTGTGTTTTCCTCCCGTGTCAGATGTTCAGAGTTCAGATGTCATGCGTTCTTGTTTTGTTTTTGTTTGTTTTGTTTTTTTGGGGGGTTTTTTTTTTGGATAATACAAACACTTTCCACACAATGTTTTCATTTGAATGGTAATCCAGAGTCCTTGCAGCACGATTTCACTCCGGGAGCTTTGATTTACAAGTCTACTTTCTCCTCCTCTTCCTCCTCCTCCCCCCAGCAGACAGTTATCTATGCATCCGCACAAGGACACCAGGCGCAGGCAACCTTCGGTGGCAGGAAAAACATTGTCAGCACTTTCACACCACTCCATGTTGGCGTGATGGAGTGCTTCGCTGATGCCAGTCGGTGGATAGAAAGTATCACGTAGAAATACAGATGGGGGAGAATTAGCATTAGATCAAAGCGACACTGTGTGTGCAGAGCATCTGTGACGTGGAAATTATAGGAGACTCCAGTTTTATATTGTTTAAAACTCTGATAAGTCTGTCTTTAGCTCCTTTTGTACAACCACCTATTTTAGCAAATATGATCCGTAGGTCTTTTTTTTTTTTTTTACCAATAAATTGTTGCCCATTCTTTTTATTACAAAACATCTCGATCTCAGTGGGATTGAATAGAGAGCATCTCTGTTCAAGGATTTTCAATCCATCCCAATTGAATTTAGGTCTGAACTTTGACTGGGCCGTTCTAACAACTTAAAAGCTGCAGCTCTGACTAGGTTCAGGGTTGTTCTCCAGCTGGATGATGAACCCTTTCTCTCACCGACTCTGATAGGCTTCCCATTCACTGCTACACAACAGCATGATGCTGCCACCACTTTCTTTTTACCATGTATTTGAGGTGTTGTGGTGACCGAGTTAATTGTTATTGCCGTTATTTAAAATAAATCATACACTTATCGCAGCATTCGCCTTCATTGCTGCAGGTTTTGCACATGTTGTTTTGCTTGGACTGCACGATTAGCAGTTATCCATTAGGTGCGCCGCACTTTTCAGATTTTAGCTACCAGAATGTCTTGAAAACGATTCTCTTTTCATTCCCCTCAACGGTTGTACTCTACCTTGTGTTGAATTGTCACGTAAAATCCCAATGCAGTACGCTGAAGGTTGTGTAATGTTGATAAAACTGCAGAGTGTCTGAGTTGACTCTGATCTTAAGCTCTTCTCTTTCATCTGAAGGTGTTGGAGGACTCCAGACAAATCCTAGTGGCAGCTAACATGCAGCCCGATGACCCCTTCCCTCTGGATGATAAGATCAAAGAAGGTCTGACTTGCCTTTTTTTTTTTTCTCGCCAAAGAAAAAAAACAAACTACTTCTGCCTTCTGCCTACGTTTTTATGCTGCGGCTTAACATCCCACACGTGTCAACGTGTTTTCTTTCATGATGCGCGTGTAGCAACCTCGGTTTCTTCCTCTCACAGCTTACTCCCATGTGGTGGAGAACACGGCGTTTTTCGGCGACGTGGCGCTGCGCTTCCCACGCATCGTCCACCACTACTACGACCGCAACGCCGACTGGGGAGGGCTGCTGCGCTGGGGGCTGAATTTCTGCAACCAGACCGGAGTTTTCACAGGAGGAGCCCACCAACATGTCCTCACACTCGTAAGACCACACACACACACACACACACACACACACACACACGTCCCGTTCTGTCATGGACTGTATCTGTCAGTAGCACTCTTGTCAGAATCTGCTAACATTCTGGAAACTTGTCCTTGTTTTTGCTTCGCTTTCATTTTGAATGCAATCTAGTTTACTTGTTAGATGTTTCCGGGGGGACATTTTGAAAAGAAGCCCCCCTTTTTTTCGCTAAAAAAAAAAAAAAAAAAACGGGATTAACTTTTGATTTGTTTCCATGATGTGCATAAGACTGGGCTTTGAAGCAGAGACGAGCGCCGCTGATGAAACGGTGCCCCTCTGTTTTTATGTTAATTAAGTCAACTCTTTCAGGATTACCCAGCAATTTTAATAATCTACCGAGAGGATTACAGAGTAGATTAATGCGGTCAAAGCTGCACTTTGCTCCCTAAAAGTACGAGTTCAACTCTGCAGTGGCACAACAGTAATCCCATGTTTAGTCTCTTCAAAGGAAGAAGTGTTTCATCTCCCGATTCTCCTGCATCACCGCGTCTTTTCTGTTCATCTCTCAGATGTCACAGGAGCTGGGAATCACGGAGAAATCCCCAGATTTTATAAATCCATACCGCACAGAGAGAGACGACGTGAGTAAGATGCAGATATTTTGCCCTACATTTATCTTTTCTTTTGGTTTGCTCCCGATTCTGTGACAAACTAACATCTATTTTCAATATAAATATCTTTCCTTTTTATTACAACAATGTTTGTTTGTAGAGATGTGCTTATTTATTTTTTAAATGATTTTTTTATCTGTATTTTTGGCCTCCCAGATCATTTTATTCAGCTGATGAATCTTGGTTGACCCTAAAAATTCTGCAAGTTTTTGTAACTTTTTGATGATGTTCAGATTGGAAGTGGGGCTGAATGAACTGCTTCAGCTCCTGCTTCATTTGAAGCACTTTCTAAAACATTTTATGTTGAGTTTAAGGAAGGAAAAAAAAGAGCCAAATTATCAACAAGTCAAATCAAAAACGGAGAGTAATCTCGCTAGCATTAAGCTAGCGCTGCACCAGAGAGATTTTCATGAAAACATTGTCAGTAGGAGTAAAGAAATGTATATAAAAAAATATTTAATTTTCAAAACTTTGACTTAGTTTCTTCTTTTTTTCCTAATTGAAACAATCTGTGTGCTTTTTTTTTTTTTTTTTTTTTTTTTTTTTTTTTTTTTTTTTTTTTTGGAAAATTAATTTTTTTGAAA
>NW_015113033.1:401562-420185 GCF_001443285.1 Poecilia latipinna
AAATTTAATTTTAAAAATTTTTGTTTTTTTTTTTTTTTTTTTCCTAATTAAAAAAACCTTTGGGTTTTTTTTTTTTTTTTTTTTTTTTTTTTTTTTTGCATTGAATTCTTGTGAAAATTAATGTTTTTGAAGCCATTACAATTGTAACTTCATTACATGGATGAAATCAGTCTGACTCGATCCTCCTGTGACGATCTGTCTTTGCGCGACATTTCTTAAAAATAAAACATCTTTCACACCAACACGGACCCCCCGTCTCGTCCGCTCCAGGTTCTTCACACGGCCGAAGCTTTCCAGAAGATCCTGAGGGAGGAGGAGAAGAGGAGGAGGAAGGAGGAGAAGAGGAAAGAAATCCGGAAAGGCCCCCGCATCTCCCGCTCTCGCTCCGAGCTATAGCGTCACCCCTCGGCGGTGGCGAGGAGCCAGAGAACAGGATCTGGAGGAGCGAACACAGGGGTCCACACGGAGTGGCCCGACATGCAGACTGCAACGACGGTGAAGGGAACAACAGCTGCCGTCCATTGTACCATACAGAAGTGAAGGCGCTCCGACGGAAAGAATGGAGGAGCCATCGCTGCGACACGATAACGCGTTTATTCAGAGGTTAGTCAGGTTCTGATCGAGGCTCGACATCGGCGCCGATGTCTAATTGGAGAATCTAACTTTGTGCTCCGGGAGGATTCTAGGACAACAACGGAAAAGTCAAACCTACAGAGGCGGACGGATTTATTGGCACGCCTGGTAAAGATGTGGAAATGCATCTTTTGGAAAAACCCTAATTCATGCTTAAACCTCCTTCGAGTGTTTGTCGCTGAAAATCCCAAACTCAGTTTCCAGTTAAAGTCCGAGCGTGTTTATACTTGTGATGTTAGAACCTAAAAAGGCTTTTTCTTGTTTACTCCCAAACAATTGAAAACAGTTAATTGAAATTGATCAATTTAAAAAAAAAGTCAAAGTATAAGAAATTCTTTTTGCGTTCTTGTTTTAAAGAGATCGCTACAAGCACCAATATTTGTCCTCTACTGATTTTGTTAAAGAATTACAAACTAAATAATAAAATTTAGCAACATTTTCTTAGTGCTGGACCACACTGCTGCGTTGAAAAATATAAATTTAAAGCAATATACACGTCTTTACCAGGGGAGCCAACAGATTTTCCAGTTTCCTGCGCTGTATTGGGTTATACGGTAACTGAACTTTGGCATATTATTCATTTAAAAAGTTTACTTCAGAACTTTACAAACCCCTAATGTATTGTCTGGTCCAGATCTAATGTGTGTAAAATCCCATATGCTTTAAATATGTGTCATTATTTAAACATTTATAAATTGACCTCGTTTAACCTTGGCCTGTTTTGTAGTGAGAGATGAGCTCAACTACTTTGTCATTTTGAGGGGTACGTTTTTTTTTTTGTTTTTGTTTTGTTTTTTGGGGGTTGTTTTTTGTAAAAATGAAAAATCTCCCTGTAATTGCTGCTTAAAGTTGTGGGGATGGCTCTTATTTTGTTTGCCTGGGGGAAAAAAAAACCTTTATAATGTTTTTATTATTTTGAAGGGGATTGCCTCAATTTGCATTCTTTTTTTCTTACCTTGCATTTGTTTGTGCTTGAAAGATTATTAACATTTCTTTCTTTGTTTCATCAGAATATAAATTGTGGGTCTTCACCTTGTCTCTGTTCAACATGTTTCTTGTTATCTTACCTGAGAGTTGTCCATAATTTAATGCTTTATATCTATGAAACTGAAGATTGGTGTAATTTTAAAAGTAGTAGAGCGACTGTTATAAAAAGTTATATGTATATTCAGAGAAACGATATCATTGCTGCAAGACCAACAAGCCATTTTGTTAAGACATATGAAATAAAGTGATTCTGATATGTTCTGATGGAGAAGTCGACGGGCCTGTGTTGTGTCAGATTTCAGAAATCAGCCAACAGAGGGCAGACAGCTAACGGCTTTCTGAAGCGAACAAAGTCCAAATGTTGGTGTTTCAGACTCGGGCTGACCTTTGACAGGGTTCCCTTAAAGATCGGAAGCCAAATAATAAACTACAGGAGGAAATAACACTGCTGTTAGCCTGGGAAATGTTTCCGCTGTAACATGGAGCGAGGTAAGATGATAGCCTTCTGTGTTAGCAACATGCTAACAGTATCACGCAAATAATCTGATCCGGTGATAAATTATTCCTCTTTCGGTTAAACGTGATTAATGCTTTCTAATTCGTGACGTTGTGCTTTTTTTTTATTATTGTGTTAGCTAAATCAGCGCTGAAGGTTTTACATGACGCTTCTCTGCATTTCTGTGCAGAAAGTTCCTGAAGCGCCAGGAACATGTCACTGTTTCCAAACAACACTGCTAAAACTGAAGTAGAAGCTGATTTTCGCCGTGTTTACCAGGCAATCGACATCGTAGCGAGATGAACACGTTTACAAATCCAGGGTTGGTATTGCTACGTCTTAATCAGGTTAGAAACTTCTAAATTTAATCCAGGCCCGGCCCGAGTTAGAAGCAAACTTTGCGCCTGAAAAAGTTGCAGGGATACCAGAGAAATCCTTCCAGCATTGAATGTTACTTCACTAGAGCTATAAATCAAGGCTAATTTAGTAAACCTGCTTGTGTCTGTAGTGTAAGATATTTTCAGACACCCTACACTCAGTAAAAATGATTTATAACTGCCTATTTTAAGAGTAAAAACATTACATACAATAATATGCATTAATAAGGACAGTGGATGCCATCTTAGCACTAACACTACAGTCTTCCCTATCTCCAATCTTGGGGGTACAACCAATAAGCACCAAGTAAAATAAAGTTCCTGGATTAGCTGCTCTGCAAAACACAAAACACTAGTAAACCAACGCTTTAATTAATGTTATTAATTTAATAACGATTAAATTAATCGTTATTATGATTAATTTTATTGTAATTAAAATATATTAAAAAATTTAATAAAATATTAATTTAAAAATTGGTTTACTATCAAGAAACTAAATTTCTTGATTCAGAATGTGAAAATTAAAGAAAAATTAACAATAAATCTGTCAGTTGTGGTTGGGTCTTATGCCTGACAGACATAAGTATAAATTTACTACCAACGCTATTACGTCTATAAGTAGATGATTAAATTCATGTTTTTGTAACTGATGATCAAATCTTAAAGCTCATCACAATCTGACAAAAAACAATAGATACACTAAATGGGTCTACCTAATCAAAATAACAACATGAAATAAGTTATTAAAGAAAAGGTGGTAAGTAATAAATGTGACCTGACTCAGCTTGTCAACAGTGTGTTGACTTTCCATCTTATGTTTTTTATAAAGCTTTTACTCTGCTGATACCATTTGTAGACAATAGATTATTTTTAAGAACCATCATGTGAAGGGAAAGAAAATCGGCAATTAAGATATTTATTTCCAGCCTTTAAGCTGTGACCAGTCATTAATTATTTGTATTTGGATCAATGGCACCATCACCCCACTACGTGAGAAAACACTCTCTGCAAAGCAACTTCGAAAACATTTTAAACCGTCTTCAGTGGTTTAAGTGGCTGGCATGTATAACAGGGTGTTAATTTAACATTATTATACATGTGAAACTTGTTAAAATTTGTTTATTTATACTTTAAATTCAATTTGGTTAGTCAAAAACATATTTTCTCCTGAAAATAACATATTTGCTGTGTTGGTTATGTTATGTTGCTCTGAACAGTTGGTGGTTACCATAGCAACCAGTAACAGCTTTTTCTCTTGCGGTCTGGTTTGTATTTAGTTCAGCTCTGTATTTTAGACATATTTGATTATATTCAGGGTTTCATGTGTAATTTTCCTGTGTTTTATACACGTTGTTTACTATTATAATGTTGTGCTTTTTAGCTGTTTGTAATTTTACAGCTCTTAACAGCTGTCAACTGTTCAATGGGAGCTATTGCTCTGTAGTTATAGGGTTATTTTTTTTATTAATGTTTAGGTTCTCAAGCTGCTGGACTGATGTTAATCACCAACTTGATTTTTTTCTCTTTTTAGGTATGTTTTAATTTTAGATAAAGTATAGTTTCAGGTACCAAATGTGTGATAGTCTTTGGATGTTATATGTGTGATTTTACATATTTTTCCAGAATATACATAGAGTATAAACAGAGCAACAACACTGCTGTAATATGTTCATTCTTACTGTTATCTGCTGAAGTCTTGCTCTCTCTCACTGCCTTGCAGCCAGAATGAACCACAGACATGTTTTTGCATATCAGTACAGTGTTCATTCAGTAACAGTCTTCACACTGAAGAGTGTGGTTGTTATCATGACTTAGTGTCTTGTATGTTCAGTGATCAAAAAAACAAAGGGTTTTTGAGTTTCCATTAACCGGTTGAGGCCAATCAAACTGAAAATAGGCTAATTCTCATCACCAGCTAAAATCTTAGCGCACTTTAAGGTTGAGAGATGGAGATGTATTCTTCATTGCTGTCCAAATTCTACCTAAAGCAGTTGTTGTTAAATGAGTAATGTTAATCAATAGTAATGTAGTGAAATTACCCTTCCTGTTACAGTATTCCCACCTGACAACGACAACAGAGAGACTGGTGAAATGGAGGAGGACGTTGAAGGTACCTGGGGAGAAGAGCTCCGACTAGTCCTTGTCGGAAAGACCGGGTCTGGAAAAAGTGCGTCTGGAAACACTATCCTGGGCCGCAGGCAGTTCCTGTCGCAGGCCAGTGCCAGCTCCGTCACCCAGATCTGCGAGCTGGGCATTGCTTCGATGGCAGAAGAAGAGGACGCAGACCAGGAAGGCAGCACTGTCCTGCAGAGGAGGAAGAGGAAGATAACGGTGGTTGATATGCCAGGGTTTGGTGACACTCACCTGAGTGTGGAGCAGACCCACGCAGAGATAGCCAAATGTGTGTCTCTGTCAGCTCCCGGTCCACACGCGTTCCTCCTCGTGGTCCCAGTCGGACGCTACACAGACAATGAGAACCAGGCGGTGTGCCAGTTGGGTGACATATTTGGAGCCGACGCAGTCTCCAACCACACTGTAGTTCTGTTTACCAGGGGGGACGATCTGGACGGGGTTGGGATCGAAAAGTACCTCCGAGAGACGGCACCTGTTGGACTTAAAGCTTTGATTGAGAGGTGTGGGGGTAGATACCATGTACTCAACAACAGAAAGCCAAATAACTCGGAACAGGTTAGAGAGCTGGTGAGGAAGGTGGATGAAATGGTGAAGCAGAACAACAGAGGGTTTTATACCAATGCAGTGTTTCTAGAGACAGAGGCTGCCATCACAGAGGAGCAGAACAGGATGTTGAGGGAGCGAGGGCAAGCAGAGGGGGAAGAGGAATCGCAGGGATCGAACAGTAGCAAAGTCGCAAAACGAAGGAAGTGTGAGTTGGAGTCAGATGGAGGTGATAAGGATTTTAGTGTTGAGAGATGGACGGAGGAAAGCAGGAGCAACCCCTTCCGACTTCTCAGAGACCGGGTCAGAGGCAGGAATCAGGGAGTGGACAGGGTGGGCAGGAGGAGACAGGCTATCCATTCATCCTTGAGCCGCCTGAGGAGGGAAGCCGCTCTGTCTGCTAAAGTGCTGGACAGGGTGAAGATCCTGGTGGCTGCCGGGGCGACAGGCATGGCGGTGGGGGCCATGTTTGGGGCAGCTGCACCTCTGGCGGCGGCAGCGGGGGCCTCTCTCGTAGGGAACTCCGTTGGTTTTGCCACGGGACAGTTGGCAGGGATGTCTGTAGCTGGAGGTACCAGTGTTGGGAAAGCGGTTGGGGCCATAGTGGCGGCTGCCTCTGGAAAAACAGCAGTGGCTCTTGGGGCGGCGACGGGAGGGGTCTTGGGCGGCTCAGTGGGAATTGTCGCTGGCGGCGAGGCCACGAGTTCCCAGGAGGGCGTTTTAGACGCCCTGGGCCAGGTGAGCGTGATGGGAGCCTCTGCTGTGGGAGTGGCAGCTGGAGTGGGGTGTGCCATGGGAGCTGGAGCCGCTTTGGGTGCAGCTGTGGAGGGAGCGGCGGCCCTCGGCGGAGCAGAAACTGCGGTGGCCTCTGCAGGAGGCTCAGCTGCAGGAGCTCTTCAGTGCTCCACAGCCGTAGCTCCATACGTCCCACCGGGGGCTGTGTGTGAGGTAGCGGGCCCTGCGTCGGGCCACTGGGTTACCGTGGCAGCAACTACTCGGATCTTAAACGCAGTGGCTGAGATCGGGAAAGCGGCAGCAGGTATTGCTCTGGCTGGTGGTTTGGTAGTGAAGGTGGTGAAGGAGAAAGTGAGATCTGGTACCAGCACTGAAGAGGCCAGTTATTCAGAGAGAAAGTCGTATGAAGTCTACTGGAACAAATAAACTGGGGCTTAATCTAGAGTGCAATGCCTGTAAATTAGATCATCTTCATGTGACTGGCCATTGTGATGCAGTGGGATATAGTGTAACCTTATATTTCATACGGATGAAAAAAATCCAACATTTCATTGTAAAGATAAAAAACGGAAAACAGAAAATCTCGACTGCAGTCCTGAAATCCACTTCCCTGTTTTACGCACCATTTATCTTAATCAGATGTTAAAAAGCTGCTCCTTCCATTGGAACCAAAAACAATTACATTATTTTTATTAGTAGTAGTAAAGGTGACATCACACCTGCTGTTGTATATGATGAAATAATTACACAGTAATAAACCAGCTTTCGCAACCTATATTAGCAAATAGCGCTGCTAGCAATAAAAATAGAATACATACTTTTCTTAACTCTGAGGTATCCAAAGGGCTGCCACCATTGCTAAATCCAGCATTGTTGATAATACAGGGAAATTTAAACCTAAAAGAAAAAAAAAGAAAATTTGATTTGCAGGTAATAGCCTGCTCTCCTGTAAGACGTGTTGTAAAAAGTACAGTTTTTACTTGAACCTTTTTTTTGACAGAATTTTGAACATGTTACTAATGCTGAAAATATTTAATTTTTCTTTAGTCTGAAACAACTTACACTCCGAAGAGTGGGATTTATACTGAAACCAAAAGCGCTTGAGTACAGTGGCTTTATAAAAAAAATAAAATAAAGTCACAAACTGAGTTGGTGCATTTCTACCTTTGACAGTGCTGGAAGAAAAAAAAAGTAATCTTATTTACTGATGTGTTGTTTTCAGTAGTGTGTGGCTTGAAATGAAACAGAAGCACTGAATTTTCATAAGCATTTTAATAGTTTTTACTTCTAGAAAGCAGTGGATGTTCATGTGTGAGAAGAAGCTGATTTCAACTGGTACTCATTTCACTGTTGTAATAAAGTGTTCATTTTCAAATACCACAAATGTTAGTTTTCATTATTGTGTGTATTGATTGTGTTGTCCTTGTTTGGTTAGATAATTTCAATAAAAATCTTTTTATTCAACTTTCTTGTGCTTGTTTCTGGTTGAGAGTTCCTGTCATACTAGTAGTATGAAACTGTAAGTATTTTTATTATTTTAAAATTCAGTAGATGATTTTGAGTGCATCAATAATTTTCTTTTTCTGCTTTGTGTACAGTTTTATGTGGCAAAGGAAAATGATGCATGGAGTTCAAAAGTCTTTTTAAAATAAAAATCTGAAAAGCATAACGTGCATTTCTTTTCTGCTACCAAATCAACTTTTCAACCAGCTTTGCACATTCAGACTGAATTTTGTTTTATATCTTTGCTCTTTCAGTTTGGGTGAAGAGCACCTCTTAACATCAGTTACTACAGGTTGCCAATTGGATTTAGTCTGGATTTAACAGGGCAATTTCGACACTTAAAAATGCTTGCATCTAAACCACTTCCATTGTAACTTTGGCTGGATGTTTTTGGTTACTGTTCTGCTGGAAGCTGAGACTTCATTTCAGTGTCAAATTAATTTTTTACAGCAATTTTTGGATTTAACTATTGCAATCTCCATTTCAATGCGAGTTAAATACACGAGGGCTCTATGCTCGCACTCATGCTCATGATTTTTTTTTTACTGACTTTATATAGATAGATAATTTGTAAACAGGATGTGGAGTACTAATAAAATCCTCAGATTATTAGTTGAACCAAGCTAGATGTTTATTTACTCCCCGTCAATATTTCCAGGGTGGTGGATTTGACTCATGCGCTGGGTTTCTTTATAATAAGAAGATAGGGGGCGCGGTTTATTCAAATGACACACAAGCTTCTGATGGTTGACGTACTATCAGACCACAGTGAATGCGAGCCGCTCATTGGCCGAGGGCGGCTGGTCTCATGACAAGAACGGCTGATGCCTAGCCAATCAGGCCTCGCTCTGGGCCACAGAGTGTGTTTGTGAATGACGTAATTAGCGTAAAACAAGATGGCGTCGCCTTGGAAATAATTTGCAGTTGACGAGTTTGTAGGCGGTAAAGTCTGCCTGCCGTCGGGCTTCAGTGCCGTTTAGAGGTTTTTATTGATAAAGGACGCGTCGTCAGATTAGATAAGACCGCGGAGGGCGTTGTGAAGCGCCCAGGTGGAGCCCACCGATCTCTTGTTTGTTCTCTCCTTCGACCCTCCGGTGACAGCCGGAGAGGTGAGCCGCTGACAGACAGGATGGATCCTGGAGAGTTCATCTCTCCCATGGAGACCATGGACTCGACTTTAGCGGAATTAGGGGACGAATTCACTTTGGGAGACATTGATGGTGAGTAGACCTACCGCTGTCAACACTGTTCAGGGTTGTTTACTAAACATTGGCCCTTTTCCATAAAGTCTGTCCGCTGTGGACATCCTGACGACCCACCAGTCTGATACATGACAACCATTCTTTACTGTCAGAAGCATTAGCTATTTAATCCTAAAGTTGGAGTTAATTAAAAATATATATATTTGTGAAAATTATTATTATTATTATTATTAGAGAAAATATTGGCTGCATTTTTGTACTTCCTGTAATTATTCACTATCTTGAAGATATTTATACACTGCTGTCAGTTTTCTTCTCTCTAGATATGAATACAAAGATCAACACACATCTGGGTTTATTGTATTATTTATTTTTTATGTTTTAATGTAAGCAAAAAATCTGGGGGAAACATGAGATTAATTTAATAGCTTTTAAAAATAGGATTTTAAAAATATTTTAAAAATATTTTAAAAAGGCATTGTTCATAAGGCATAACAATGCCTTATGAAATGTTCTGGCTTGTTTCTTTCCTGTTTTCTGCAACTCTGCATCTCTTTATTTTTGCCCCTCTTCCCTTTGCCAAGCTCGTTCTGCAGTGATAACCGATCAAGCGCTGAACCCTGCAAGCTTGGACCCACTGAGCAAATTTGGCAAAGAGGAAAGGTCTGAGCAAATGGTGGAGCGCTGGTCGGTGCAGCGTCAATAGATTTTCCCATTAGGATGGGCAGGTCCTTGTCTGGCGTTATTGGGAGTCACCTATTTCTACACTAGCAATGGCAGTTTTAGTTTTGTAAAATTTGGAAGTTTTGTTTAGATTTTTTTCCTCGAATGCTTCAACAAACAGTATGCAGAGCTGGATTGGTATTAATAACATTCTTGTTATGTTATAAAAATGTGACAAAAATAATACCGGAAGGGAGTTCAAATCTAATCATATTTATTTCAGTCTTGACTAGAGAAACATGATGCAAACATGCTCAAGGAGACTTTGAGTTCTTTCAAATAAAGTAAATCTGTGCCTTTAAAGATCTTTCTTTTAATTCTGTCCTATCCAAAGTTAAGTATGTCGTGTGGGTGAAGAGAAATGGATTTTTCATAATGTCATCAGTGGCCGTAAAAATGCATTCCTCGTCTTTCCAAGATGAACCTCGTGACAGAATGAGCAGACAAGCAATCTGGGGCCGAGTTCTGACTTCCCTCTAAATGCTGATGTCAAAAGAGAGGAATGTGTCGATGGCGTGAAAGAGAAACGAAGGATGACGGGACTGACTGGCAAACCGCAGCTTCACACTTTCCTCACCTGACCCAACAGATTGAAACGCTGAGGCCTGTTCATTTGGACTAACTCTTGACTTGGTTTTAGGAATAACAGGAAAAGATTTCTAACTACTTCTTCCAAAGAATTTGGAGAGCGTCCTTTGTTATTGTCAGCTCAAATGAATTGTTGGGGTCTAGAACGTGGACCAGCATGACTACAGAGTAACCTTATGTACAGTATGACGTCTGAGGTAGACGCTAGCGAATATGTTTCTGTGGTGTTGGCTTATTTTAATGTGTGAACTCCTTTGAGTTGTGTCTATAATCTGCAATCGTTCCTGTTTGTCACCTTCTGTCTGTTGTAATCTCCATTCAGTGATGCTGTTTGCTTTTTGATTGCACCTGTTCCTTTTGAAGTAATCCACTGAGCTGCAGCAGGGTGTGTCTTTACTTGCTTCTATAAATGATTTGTGCTAAAAAATAATGAAATAAATGGAAAAGTTAAGCAACAGTGCCCTCCTTCAACATTTCAATCCTTTAGATAAAGCTCAATCTAAAAAAAAATCACCTGATCTCATCTTGAATGTACTTTATTTGTTGTTCATGGAGCTCAAGCTAACACACAGCTGGCTGAAAGAAGGCCACTACAGTTTTCCTTTACTTGCAAGAAAAATGCATTTTGTTGTTAAGAATAGGGCTGAAACAATTAATCGGATTCATTTTGATGAATCGATTATTGAAATAAGCATCAACTACTTTAATTAATGATTAATCAGTAACTGCAGACTCAAAAAAGGCTACCAGAGCAGCTAGCCCTGCTAAGCTATGTTACTAGCTTAACCAGGTTGCTATACTTGTTAGACTCTTTAGCAGCTGCTTCTATTTCTCCTTAGGTTTACGAATAGCAATTTTAAAAAAAAGTCATAGGAAACATTCTTACATATTTAATGATCAGTGTCACTATGGCAACATGCTCATTGTTCAAAATCTGATTCAGTATCAACTTGTTTTGTCTCATCAACAATAGCTTTAAAAAGGAGGAGGATGTCCACCATCAAAACAAGTCACTTCCTGTTTTAAGGGAGTGGAGCTAAAGTGATGTCAGCAAATGAGCTTGATGATGCTGTTCTTATTTTGACTACCATTTCCACCATAGGGATCTGTTTTCACCCCGATAGATGCCATGGAAACAGAAGGGGGTAAATAATGGATGCAACATTTGGTGCAGCGTGTTCAGATTCTGAATGCCAAAACTTACACCAGGCCATCTGGATGGACATTTACTGCCCTTATGCTCACATCCGGTCCAGCTCTTAGTGACCGAGAAGCTAAATCTGTTTTGACTTGAAGAGCAAGAAAAATATCTGTTCGTCACTGTTAATCAATATCGATATTAATCATCGTTGGTGTAGCAGTAAATCTTCTCTCCGAGCAGCGTGAAGCGCGCCTGACTGTTTTACAGATTCCAAAAATCAATAAAATGCTACAGAACCCGGAGAGTTTAGCTCCAACCATGTTGGGAAAGTTTGTTTTTCTGCATGCAGAAACATTTTTAAGGATTAAATCTCTGTATTTGCATTATTTGTCCTTCATTTTGTAATTTTTCAAATCTAACATTAACATAATCACAAGCAAACTGTGTCCTCTGAATTTACCCTGTTTATGACCTTAAATCATACAGTTGCAAGTGCGTAGCAGCATAGTAGCTGACACACAGATGTCAGTGGTTTAATTTGATTCCTTTCAGCTGCAGATGCACAGCAGAGTTGAAGGTTTGGGGTGAGACAGGATGTCTGCTGCTTCACTGACACACTCGAGAGCATTGAAAGTTATTTTTAGTCAAGTTTACATGTTTCATAACCTGTGCTTGTTTTCTAGATCAGTTTCTCAGTCATAATCAAATCAGCTGTACAAATAAAACAAGGAGAACATCTAAAGGTTTTACAGAATCTGAGTTGATCTCACAAATCTAGGTTATAAATGTGTGAAACTAAAAAAAACAACAACCAGCAGAACAAAGGACCCAGCTGATTGTAATGTAATAACAGTCCGGAGATCGGCTCTCTGTCTGCTGGACTGAGTTCAAGGTTAGCGACTGCTGGTGACCCTGACATCCTACCCATCAGCCTTCAGTCAGGGAGTCTTCACATGACCTGCGGAAAGCTGCAGGTCCATACAGGCAACCTGTCGCAACAACGGCGCGTCTAATCCAGCTCCTTTAAGGCTGGGAGAAAACTCCAGATATTTACCTGTAAAGGGAATTCAAGATGTTCACAATAACGCCTGTCACGATAAGTGATTTTATCAGAGAAATAAATTGTCCCAGACATTATTGCGATACACGATAACATTGTTCTTTTGAAGCCATTTTCAAGTAATATAGTGATGATGGCACAATAATGCAAGTTTGTGCTCTGAAAGACCGGTGAATTTTAATCATGCAGAGAACATGTAAGACTGGAGGTGGAAGACATTTTAAATATCCAAATTTAAACGCACAACCAAAACCATAAATTAAATGGTTTACAAACTCTCTAAACAAAATCGACCTTCAAAAAAATGTTAATCATCAAAATGGAAGCTATTGAGGTCGTTATAATTTATCGCGTACATTTGATTGATTTTCTTGTTTTCTTCTTGAATTCTCTACGTTTTTTTGACTTGTCATTCTATTCGCTGAAGTTGTTATCGTAAAGACGGTAAACAATGCTCAGCCTGGCGGGGGTTCGAGTAGTCTGGTGGCCCGCCAGGCTTATAATGATAGCCTAGAGGTGATTTTGCATAAATAAATAAAACTTAATTTTATGCTGTACAATGTTTTTATCCCATTGAACAAACGAGGTAGATGTAGTGTTGCGTACTATCAGGTATATGGATTATTTCTGGCATGTGTTCACATATTATAGTTGCACAATGGTATCCATCTGCCATCTACAAGGGCCATCTAGATTAGCAGCTTTTTTCAAGGCTGATTGTTTGAAGGCTACTTTCGTATCAATTTATGAGCTGAACAGTAGCATCGCTTGCAGAAAGGTGCAGATTCAAGGTCACTGCTGACTCTTATCTGCCTGCAGGAATTGGAGATCTTAATAAGATCTTTTATTATGTTCATGACATCCATTTATACACATGGTTTCACCCAGAAAACTTGCTAATCCTGCTGTTTGGGTGCTAGGGCAGTCATTAATTTGGTGGCCCGTCATGTTTTTGAGTTAAAAAAAGTGTTTTAAAGTTGGCAGGAAATTAGAAAATAACACTTGATAATTATGTGTTACTGAGAGATTGGAAGATTAATATGTGAACATTAACAATAAAGTTTTAAAAAATGCAAACGTTTCAAAAATACTTAAATAAATAACCAATGCTTAGCCTGGTGGGGGCACAAGTAAAGCCTGGTGGCCCGCCAGGCTTATAAAACACCGATGCATTTAAAATTCAACTGTGGTGGATTTTTATTCTTCTTTAAAATCTGGAACATTCCCTCATTTGTTTCCCCACAGAGATGCTGCAGTTCGTCAGCAACCAGGTGGGCGACTTCCAGGACATGTTTGAGGACCAAATGTCCACGGGGGTCTCCGTCGTCGCCGCCCCCCAGCAGCCGGCCGTCCAGGCCCCGCCCACTCCCCAGACCCCAAGCGCCGCAGCTTTCCAGACCTCCACCATGAGCCTCGTCTCATCCCAGACACTGTCTCCTCAGACTGTACCCCTCACGCCCCCGCTGACCCCAGCACAGACCCCGACCCCCACCGCCACCCCGCCGGTGCAGCAGCAGCAGCAGCAGCAGCTGACCCGCAGCCCACCGCTGCTTCAGCCGCGGCCCCAGCTGGTCCAGCCCATCCAGCCTCAGCCTCAGCAGACGGCCCAGGCGGCCATCCAGGTATTTAAACGTCCACCTCTTATTAGTTCTCCAGCTTGAAAACATTGTTAAAAAAATTTTTTGTGACTGTAGATGCACACCCAGGGGCTTCCGCTCCAGACCCAGAACTTCCCGGTCCAGACTTTGGTTCAGACCCACACCCAGACGCCGCTCCCCATCCAGACACAGGCAACCCAGACCGTGATGATCGCCTCCAGCGGGTGCCAGTCTCGCTTCATCCAGAACCCAGTCATCTGCCATCAGAGTCCCGCTCCCAGTTTCCAAGGTGAGCACACTGTTTGTTTTTTTTCTTTTCTTTCTTCGTCGTAGTTCTCTCTCTCTCTCTCTATCTCCCTATTTTGAAAAGCGTCTTTGTTTTTCCTCCAGTCCTCCAGCCGCAAGTGCAGAGCATCATGACATCACCGCAGCTGCAGCCAGTCACCATTCAGCATCAGCGTGTTCTGACCCCAACAGGTCAGACCATCCAGACTCTCTCCACAGCGCCCACTGCAGTCCACACCATGCAGCAGCAGGTGCAACAAGTACCGGTCAGTGAGACCTCACACAGCAGCAACATCTGTTTAGCTGTTTTTTGTGAAAAAATGTTGATATTTTCCAGACATTATTCACAATTCTTTTATTCATCATTTTTTTGCCTTTTATTCTTTCTCCCATTTTTCACCTATATTTTCTTTCTTTCTTACCATTTTCTCTTCTTTTCCTGTTCTAAGGCTTTGTATCTTTGGGTTTTTATGATATATAGCAGTTTGAAACGCCTTGTTTCTGAATTGTGCTACACAAATAAAACTTGATTTGATTTTGATTTCCTTTTTCTTTTTTCTTTTCTTTTTTCCATTTTTCCCTTTCCCCTTTTTTTTCTTATTTTCTCTGCTTTTTCTATCTTTTGCTTTCTTTTACTTCATTTTTTATTCTTTGTCCTTTTTTTGCTTTTTTCATTTTTTCCCATTTTCTTTTTCCATTCTTTCTTCCTTCCCTTTTTCTCTTTTTTCAATTTTTCACTTTCTTGTTCTTTTTTCCCTTACTTTAACTTTATCCTTTTTACTTTCTCCTTCATATTTTTCTTCTTGTCCTTTTTTGCTTTTTCATTTTTTTATTTTTTCCTTCTGTTCATGATATCGATGTAGAAACCCTGCATGTTAAATCTTCTTCTCCTCCTCTTAGGTTCTGGTCCAGCAGCCTCAGATTCTTAAGACGGACTCGCTGGTCCTCACGACGCTCAAACCAGACGGGACTCAGGTTTTGTCCACCATGCAGAGCCCTGCAGGAATCACCACTCTGACCACGCCCATCCAGAACACGGCGCTACAAGTCCCGGTATGCAGAGCGGCCAGAAATCTTCCCACATTCTCTCCAGTCGGTGACGATCGCTCCTGCATCACGTCTGATTTCTGTTCCCAGACTCTGATGGGCAGCAACATTCTGACCACAGTTCCGGTCATGATGGGAGGAGGAGACAAGCTGCCCATCAAGCAGCTCCAGGCAGGCTGCGCCCCCTGCGCTACCGCCGCCAGGACAAGTATGGACCAGAGCCCGGTGTCGACAGGAGCGGCGGGGCAAGGAGTCGTGGTGAAGGAAGGCGAGAGGAGGACGACCCACAACATCATCGAGAAGAGATACAGATCCTCCATCAACGATAAGATCGTGGAGCTCAGAGACCTGGTGATGGGCAACGATGCCAAGGTGGGATCATAAAATACAAACACGCTTCGGTTCAACACACGCATACAAACTTACTTTGCCTTTTTCCCCCAACAGATGCACAAGTCAGGCGTGCTGAGGAAAGCTATTGACTACATAAAGTACCTGCAGCAGGTCAACCACAAACTACGACAGGAGAACCTCTCCCTCAAGATGGCCAATCAGAAGAACAGTGAGGCTCAGTTTATGTTTCTGAGTGTGTCTGACCGTCTGCTTGACAGGGAGGATTATGTGATGTCAGTCGCAGCATCCGGACCTTCTTATTGGTACGGTAAATTCACAGGACTTTACAGGAGGAACAGAGACTAAATAAAAAGACCTCAGCCCATCCAAAAGTCAAACTAAGCAAAAGATGCAACAAAATGACACATCATAAAAAAATCCATACCGAGTCGCAATCAGTGAGCTTGTATGTAGTTAAGTGAGGAAGCACGTAGGCCTTTGGCATCACCCAATCTTTCCTGTCCAGCAGCTGGTCAAACCCTCTCTGAACCACATATTAAGCCACGTTTTGTTGACATTTGGACTAGTGGTGTTGAAGTCCTCGTGAGTCGCTTTCCCGTCCATTTCAGACGATTTCCTGTTTCAACACTCCTATTCAAATGAAGCACCAACGAGAGACTGGCGGCATATCTCAGTTCAATTAAAAAAATGCTGTTTTTATCCAGTTCAGATTTATTTTTAAGAACCACAAATAACATTGTTCAAAATATTTTCTCTTGTCTTTGTGCCTGGAGTGGCTTTTGTTTAATTTTATTAGGAGCGAAGATGATGTTACATTGTGTGTGAGGGGAAACGGTAATTTTACTCGCTTAAAACAAAGAGAACATGACGAGGAGTTTACGCCTTCAGCTGCTAACATGTTAGCGATTAGCATCCTTAGAAAAGTTAGCATTGCTCATCGAAAACAGCTTCGCCTGAGTGTCTTCTGTCAGTTTTACTCAGACATTTCCAAAAGTCTCAAAATGTCCAACTTGCAAAATGTTCTACCAAAGACACTTTTACCAGCTCAGTCCTTTATTAGCCTGCATAGTTTAAGGTTTACAGCATCTTGAGGATCGATGCTTTGTGCCCCAGAGCCTGTGATCCTGTCCGAAGACGTCGACCTCAAACAGGAGGGAGTGATGATGTCTCCTCCGGCCTCGGATTCTGGCTCCAGCTCCCCGCACCAGTTCTCTCCGTACTGTGTCGACTCTGAGCCGGGCAGCCCCTTACTGGATCACCATCAGGTAAAGCACGCGAGGGCAGGGTTAATGAAATGTTTAGATGTTATCAGCACCGGTTTCATTCAGAGTTTTTTTGTTTTTTGTTGCGTCTCCCAGGTGAAGAGCGAGCCGGACTCTCCCTCCACGGTGGGAGTGATGGACCGTTCTCGGCTGCTGCTGTGCGCGCTGACCTTCTTCTGCCTGTCTCTAAACCCACTCCCTTCATTGCTGGGCTCAGAGGACCCGGGTAGCCGCGGCCTGGCGGCAGCCCACGTCCCCACCAGGACGCTCGTCTGGTTCCCAACTCACACGCAGGACTTCGGTGAGCAGCAGTCGCTCCCGCGTGCGTCGAGAGTTTGTGTCATCAGCTAAAATGACTTCTTCATGAAATCTTCTTGTTCTGCAGCTTCTTGGCTGCGCTGCCTGCTGCCGTGGGTGATTGTGTGGGTCCTGAGTGGGGTGGGGGCGCTGTGGGGCTGCGTCAGGGTGTTGTACCTGTGGGAGCCTGTCACACCCCTTCACTCGCCCAAATCGGTGTCCTTCTGGAGGCACCGCAAGCAAGCAGACCTGCATCTCAACCGGGTGAGTAGAGAAGGGAGTAGAAATGAGATTTTAAAGGAGCGATCTTATGAAAAATCAACTTTTTTTTTAGCTTTACATCATGTTATAATGTTGCAACGCTGCTAAAACGTTGTTAAAGGTTTGATAGAAGAGCCATGCTGTGGTTACCTCCTGAAGGCGGAGCTTCAGAACGAGCAGGAGACAGAGGCCCAATTTCAATGCGTTAAATTACAAAGTCAATTTTCTTTAAAAGTCATATTTGAAATACAGTCTTTTTATAACAACTGAAGTCAACATAGTTAGTTGAATGTGCTATAAAGTGGCACTAAGTGTCTGGAAAATACATAATTCTGCCCCTTTAAGAATAAAAACAAAGCAGCAGTATTCACATCTCTTGATCTTCTTCACTTGTTAACAAAAACTTCAATGTGTTTTTATTGGGGTTTATGTGATTCTCAACGTTTCTGTGATTGTTGTGCAGCTTTAGTTTTTATTCGGCTCCATTGGGTCAATATTTATTTTCCTGCAATAGCAGCTGCAGGTCTTTTGGCTGCAGTCGTGGTGTTTGCACATTCTTCTTTGCACAATGACTCAAGTTCATCGGGTTTGGACTAATATCATCTGTGGACATCAGTTTTCAAGTTATGCCAAAGATTTGTTATTGGATTTAGGTGTGGACTTTAACACGTCAATATGCTTCAATTAAAAAAAAAAAAACAAAACATGAAGCAATGTGAAGCCTTTGCTTTTCACAATTATGCGCTGCTTTGTGTTTGCCTGTCCCAAAAATAAATATTTGCGTTTGTATTGTGAAAACATGTAGAAAAGTCGGGTTAATTTATTCCACCTACTGCTTGTGCTCGTTCTGTCGCTTGTTTCTGTTTTAATGTCTCGACTTGGCATCCCTCCTCCACGTCTTGTTTTATTTTTAGCATTTTGTTCAAACGCTGTTTCATGTCTGAGTCATGACGCCCTCCACTTTTCCGCTGCGCTCAACACTGAGCGTCTCCTTTCTCCGTTCGTTCTCCGTTGCAGGGAGACTACACGGCGGCGATGGCCAGCTTGGAGACGTGCCTCTCCGTCTTGACGAGAGCTCTGCCCTCCAGCGGTCTGGACCTGCTCTGCTCCCTGTCCTGGAATTTGATCCGCTACTGTCTGCATCGCCCGGTGCCTTTCGGCTGGCTGGTCCACCAGGTCGGGGGGAAGCACGAGGGAGAAGAGGCGAGGACGAGCGCGAGAGACGCAGCGTTGGTTTATCACCAGCTGAGCCAGCTGCAGCTCACAGGTCAGGGAACAAAGTGAAGCGCAGAATCGGATTCGGCCGATAAGAGTTCATGCCCTGCTGTCAACGGGGCGTCCTTAAAAAGTCTTAGGTTCACGTATCTGAAATGAAGGCCTTAAAATGTCTTAAATTTA
>NW_015113033.1:424096-425893 GCF_001443285.1 Poecilia latipinna
GGGGATAAGTGTTTGTTTTTCCTCTCGTCTCTGTAGGGAAGCTGCCTCAGCGCAGCAGCCTGTGGGCTTTGTCTCTGTCTCTGAGCGCCGTCAACCTCAGCGAGAGCGCCCAGGGCAAGATGGCGCCGGCTCAGTTCGCTCAGATCTACGTCACCGCAGCGACGGCCCTGCGCTGCGTCCTGGGACACCGTCTCACGTTCCTGCCGGTGCGTCTCTTCTTCTTCTGTCTTCTATTGCTGATCCAAAAAACCAAACCATCAGACAGGAACATCGTTCTGTCACCCGTCTCCCAGGGATACCTCCTGGGTTGCGCAGAAAGCGTGGCCAACCAGTCGGAGACCAAGCAGATCCCCGACTGCCTGCGCTGGCTCTTCACGCCGCTCGGCCGGCAGTTCTTCCTGAGCTGTGATTGGTCGGTGAAGTCGGACAGCAGCGATGAAGTCTTTACTTCTCAAAGAGACCCAGGTTTGTTCCTTCGCGCCTCGTTCTTTCCGCCTCTTTGACGTCATGCTTCTCTACTCACCCGTTTCTGCTTTGGTTTCGTTTGGTTTTGCAGCCGACCCCGTCGCCCAGCTGCACCGCTGCTTCTGCAGGAAGCTCCTGGAAAGAGCCGTTCACACCCTCATCCAGCCGCAGAGCGACGCCGACGCAGGCGGCTGCAAGAACAACTTGGGGTGAGAAAGAGAGAGCTGACGACTCTCCGCCAGCGGGGTTCGGGCGATAATCATGTGATTTATTTGTTTTGTATAATTGCGTCATCTCATTTTTTTCCCCAGTGAATTCTCCAATGCCCTGGAGTTCCTGGAGTTGCTGAACAGCTGCACAGAGGACTCTCCTTCCCCACCCACCCCCTTCACGGCTCCTCCCACTCACACCGCCATTCCAGGTTTGAGTGACATCCAAAGAAACTCCTTACAAAGAACCACAATGAATATTTACTTGGACGATGCAGCAGGAACATGACTGTGTTTCCCGTGTGCTTCCTTTAATGTTTCCCCGTTGGTTTCCTCGTGGCCAGTGGGCGACCCGGTGAGCCGCTGGTGGGCTCTGGTGCTGAAGGCAGCTGTTCATTGGCTGCAGGGCGATGATGTCGCAGTGAGGTCCCTGTTGGCAGAAGCGGAGCGGATGCCCAGAGCTCTGCTCATTCTTGAGTGAGTATTAGAAACCAGCAGGATGTCGATTTCATCAGATTCATCGTCAGAATAACTGAAATAATCGTTAGTTGCAGCTGCAAATTTTGTCATTTTATTTTCGTTGTGTTGTTTGATTATTCTGAATATTTAAGGTGCCTTCCAGCTCCAGCCTTACATGCTCTTTGGAAAGTTTATTCAGCCGTTGAAAATTGTCTCCAAACAATATTCCCGTTCCTCACGGTCATTTCTCGCGCTCCGGTGAATCCTCCTAACGTGTCGGTCTCCTCTCCTGTTCCAGCCACCCGCTGCCCAAAGCTGTGCTGCTGCTCTGCAAGGTGGTCCAGACGAGCCTGTCTCCTCTGAAGGGGGACGGCGTGGCAGCCTGCCTGTCTCATTGCGACCGCTCCAGCAGCTACCTGCGCTCCAGCATCTCGGTGCCGCCCGGCCCGTCCGGGAACTGGCTCAGCAAGGTGCGGCGGACGAGACCCGTCGGAAGCTCTCCACGCTTTCCTCCGCTTTCAGATTTAAGCTGCCACTCAACCGGGTTTCCGCTTGATTTTCGTTTCTGGTTATTATGACACAAACGCACTGCATGCTGGGTGGTGGAGAGGACAGGCTGGCCTGGGGCTGTGTGTGTGTGTGTGTGTGTGTGTGTGTGTGTGTG
>NW_015113033.1:429419-439598 GCF_001443285.1 Poecilia latipinna
GTGTGTGTGTGTGTGTGTGTGTGTGTGTGTGTGTGTGTGTGTGTGTGTGTGTGTCCAGTGTGGGTGGAAGGAGGTGGCTGTGGTGCATTGTAGTTGCATTGCATGATCCTCAGTCTGAGTGCAATGTCTCTGCAGTGCAGTACAGAGGCCTCTCCGATCCGCGCCACGCCGCCCCAACGCCCCAACGCTGACAATCAGCAACACAATGGCTGCTTGATTTCTGCCGCGCATGCCGGGGTTTGGTTGCAGGAGCTTTTGGTGATCGGGTTTTCTCTTTTTTTTTTTTTTTTCCCCTCCCCAAATTTCAATCAAACTTCTTTATATATATTTTTTTCCTGATGTGGATGTTTGTGGTTTTATTTAAGGGAGTGGAGCTTCTCGTTTGTGATCTGCTGCTGACGTTACGGACCAGTTTATGGCAGCGAGGAGGCAGCAGCAACGGAGAGCCGGGTCCGGCCCCCGGATCCCAGCTGGCCGGTTTCCAGAGGGACCTGAGCGCGCTCAGGAGGCTCACACAGTGCTACAGACAGGCACAACACAAGGTACACACACACACACACACTGCTAGATCCACCTCCATGTGCACGCTGCTCCCTGGGTAACACAGGATTTAAAGCAGTTTGTTGCTTTTAGGTCTTCAGTGAAGTAAAACTAACTATAATTTTTCTTTTTTTCGGGTTGTTCTGTCCAGGTTTTCCTTCATGAGACCACGGTGCGGCTGATAGCTGGAGCCAGTCCCACCAGGACGCACCAGCTGCTGGAGCACAACCTGCGGCGCAGGACCAATGGCTCGTACTCGGCCGGTACGCAAACACACACACACACACGTTGACTACAAGAGTAGTGATGTACGATGGTGTGTTAGCGACATTGTAGAAAGGAAAAAAAGAGGAGTAAATTTGCAAAATTTTTCAGCTTTTGAAACTCAGAAATTTCTAATGTTTTTCTAGAAAATTTCAGATTGACCTCAAAATTTCTTTCATATTTTCAACTTTTTGAGCTCAGAAATTTCCTACTTAGTTTTTTTTACAGAAAATTTCTGAGATCAATCTGCAATTTTCTGCAAAATTTACTTTTTTTTCTATCAACAGTACGCTGTCGTAGACTGTGAAGTATATTTTGGCACCCAGAAACATATTAAACTAATGCATTATTATTATTATTATTAATGACTTGTCTAATTGGTTTCCAAACTACTCCCAACTAGACGCCATTGTTAAAAAACTTCACGTTTATACCGAAGTATTTTTGAAAGCACAAACTCCAGTACTTTATCAATAATTGACAAAGCTATTTTTAATTTTTTTTTAACTTTTACTGCAGTAATATTTGACCAGTGACGATGAAACAGAGTCCTGTATAAACTTAAAGCCAAACTGATTATTTCTTTTTTCTCCTCCCTGCCTTCGTGCTGCCGTCAGATGGCGTGTGCGTCGTCGGGGAGCGGGAGCGAGCTCACGCCATCCTCCTGGCCTGCCGCCACCTGCCCATGCCCCTGCTGACCCCGCCGGGTCACCGGGCCCGCCTGCTGGCCGAGGCCAAGCGGACGCTGGAGCGGGCGGGCGACCGTCGGTCGGTGCAGGACTGCCAGCAGATCCTGCTGCGCCTCAGCGGGGGAACCACCATCGCTGCTTCCTGAAGACAAAAAGAAAGAAACGCCGCTAAAACTTTTGTTTTCATACTGAACAAAAAAAGAAACTAACAAAAAAAAAAACACGGAATAGGGAAAACGGCTGATGGGTGAAATGTATGATCCCTACACATTTTCTAATTTATTGTTACAGTGCTACGGCTCCACCGTCTGGACAGTAGTGGTACTGGCAGCCTCCTTTTTAAACCATCAAACCAATCAGGAACTACATCAGAATTTAGCTTCTTCATCCGCAAACGAGCCCACAAATGGATCCAGAGGAAACAATCCAGGTCCAGAGAAACAGGACAACGCATCACACGCCGATGCAGTGCAGATCAGTTTTAGGAGACGAAAGTCTTTCAGTCATTATCGGCACGCGGTGATGAGCAGTTAAATCGCTGCCTCCTTTTTAATTTGCAAGCTCCCCAGAGAGTGGAGGAGACCGGCTCGTTTTAACCGAGTGGCGCCGAGTGTTGTGTCGTCTTAATCTACCTCAAACACTGTGCAGTGGCAGCACTGTTCCATGCAGCAACATATAGGAAAATGAAGCACACGAGTTGGGCTCAAATTCGACTCTTTTACTCAACTCTGCAGACCCGCTTGAACTCGGCTCGTGGGATTCTGTGACGTCTGCAGATGTCGAGAAAACAAATTCCGGTTTTAGTAAAACACAATTAAGCAGATTGTTGCGTTCGATATAGTAGTTGTATATAAGTTGTACATAGCAGTAGATTAAAAAGACGACGTTCTTTGCTTGAGACGATGCGCGTTGACGCGTCGGTGAGGCGAGGTCAACCGTCTGAGCCTTCCGGCGAATCGCGTTGCTGCAGCGTGGCGGTTCCCTGGAAATGAGGGCCATCTGAAAGCTCTCGAGCAAAACAGCATTTATGTTCTGTACAAAGCAAATATTTTCTTATGTTGCATCCATTAAGAAAAAAAACAAAACAAAACAAAAAAACATCAACAAGTTGTATCTTTTTAATTTCTTTTTTTTTTTTGTTCAATTAGCTTTTTACTTGTAATTATCGACGTGACGCGGCACTTTTTGTTGTCGTTTCTTCGCTCTGGGTATCTTATTTAATGGTTGTGTGAGATAAAAGCTTTTGGTCGGTCGGTTGTTATTGTTTTTGTATGTGCTAAAGCAGCATAGAGGGCCGGAAACTGTAATATCAAGATATTTCTATTGTTTTTATACAAATGTAACCCCTTGTTTAGTCATGAAAGGGTTACTTCTTTCACGCAGATGTTTTTTTTTTCTTTAAGATGTGCAAGAATAAGGATAGGAAATTCTCCCACCATTGAAAACAAATTAATGTTTAATTAGTACTGAAAATATTTTTGTGTATATTTAGCTGCCCTGCCTGCTAAATGAATTGAACGAAAGGCAATGGTTCAGCTGGTATCGAGAGTTTTCTATTGATGTAATTGTTACTCCCCCCCATCCCTCAAGATGTTTTATTGTTTGAACAATTTTTGTTTCATTTTATTGTTTTCTAATAAAACAGCAGAAAGTTGTACAGTCAGTGTGTTGTTGTTTTTTTTATTTTGTTGCCTAAATAGAGATCTATGAAACACAGGTTAAAGATCTTTTCTCTGTGATCCATGCACCATTTTCCTTCCATTTCTGCTATTTCCTGTTGACCAATAACATAAAAAACACTATAAAGCATTGAGCTTTGAGGATGTAATGGAGAAAAACATAAATGATTATGAAAAGCTCTTTGCAATGCGCCAAAGAGAGGAAACATTGCCACTCGGTTTGACACTGTGATGGGTGTTGGCAGATGTTCAGCAGGGCACGCTGTGTAAAGTTCAATATTTTATTTCTCTCTCTCTCTCTTTCAGATTATTAATGTGGACCAAACCCATCTTGTACAGTTTAATTTCCTGACCCAGTATGAGCCAGGCTTCAGCTGTTTAAAATACAAGCCACAGTTTATCACTGCGAGATGCTTAGACTCCAAAATAAACCCTCATTGTCATCACACCTCCACCAACATGCCAAACAGTTGGTATGAGGTGTTTGCACATATCCTGTTGTTGGGTTATATGAGTGCATTTTTTGGCCAAATATGTCAGGCGTGTAACTGTTTAGGTGGCATGTTAACCAGACGATTGGTTTTGCTTATCAAATATGAAATTTCAACAACAAAAATCACTAATCAATCATAAGCTAGAACATGTTTCCAGTAGAGTATTATAGCTTGAATTTAGCTCAAATAGTTTCACAAAGGTCAAAAAGTATTTTTGTAGATCTATTTTACATTTCTTATTAGTATGACGGTATATGTGGCGAAAAGTTTGACAACCATTAATTTATACTTATTACAGAAATTAAATTTTTCGTTGTTGTTTGATGACGTGTCGTGACTTAGCGGAACACAGACTTACATGCGCGTGTTCCTTACCGGACATATTTTAGTGACGGAACCGTGAAACTCCGTAAACTCACGTGTACAACATGAAAAACCCAAAACACAACAACAACACTGCGTCGAAAAAGGCTAAGTTCAAGCCTGGCTCAAAGAAAAGAGAAAACAAATGCGTCGTGATGTTTGACGACAAGGACAGACAGTGAGTAAATATTACGTCACCCCCTGAAAATGTTGGATTTGTTAGCCAGCTGGCTAGCATGTTAGCTTAGCATGATAGCTAGAATGTTCTTGTTTTTGTTCATATTAACGCTATCATCGGGAACGTTTTGATAAAATTAAAGGGAATAATGTGCATGTAGGTGAATACCACGTACAGTAGTGACGTTTAAACCCACAGGCTGACACTATTAAACCGGCTAACTTTAGCAAGTTTGACTACTAACCAGCGTTATTTTTTGTTTTTGTTTTTGTTCTCTATCAGGGACTATCTGACTGGATTCCACAAGCGAAAAATTGAAAGGAGAAAAGCAGCGGTGGAAGAAATTAAAAAGAAAATAAAGGAGGAGCAAAGCAGAGTTAGAGAAGAAGTAAGTGTAATTAAAGAAGAAAAAAACAGAAAAAGCATTGGGTTGCAGCTTTTCAGCTCTTGTTGTTTTCTTTCAGCGTCATAAGGAATATACGAAGATGTTGAAGGAGAGGGAAGAAGCTCTCGGTGAGTTTTAATGGAAGTATAATGTAACGTGTAATATTTTTTGTTCGTTTCAGTCACGTGATTTTCTTCTTGTCTGCGTCTTCTCCTGCAGCGGATGCAGAGGACGAGCTTGAAGATGCGGTGATCAGCACCACGGAGTCTGTTCAGTACGACCACCCGAACCACACTGTTACCGTGACAACCATCAGTGACCTGGACCTCTCGGGAGCTCACCTGTTCAGACCTGCGACAAGTGATGTAAATGTTTACGTACTATTCTATGTATGACACGATTTCTTGTGCTTATCTTTGGGACTCTGACATGTATTTGTTTGTGATTTGAAGGCTGATGAAGAGAAAGAGGACAACAACAAGGAGGAAGAAGAGAAAAGACTTGCAATGCCAAAAAAACCAAGGGACTTGATCATGAACAAAAAGTAAGTTGAGCTTATTGAAGCTGGTCAAAATTGGTGGGACGATGGTTCAAATTATTTATACATTTACCAGATTTAGTTTTAACTTAAACATTTTTAAAACATGTT
Organism: Poecilia latipinna; assembly: GCF_001443285.1. Classification (NCBI taxonomy): domain Eukaryota; kingdom Metazoa; phylum Chordata; class Actinopteri; order Cyprinodontiformes; family Poeciliidae; genus Poecilia; species Poecilia latipinna. Next base: position 434,661 of record NW_015113033.1, read on the forward strand.
ATTGTTTTGAATCTAGAGGAGGCTTGGAGATCATCACCAAAGATAATTATCAAAATGCAATGAGATGTTCAGCAATTAGAAAAATGAAAAGTAAAAATAAAATTTCCCCATTGTTTATGAAAAAGTAAATAGCTTTTGTTGTTGCACTTTTGTAATTTAATACAAATAAAACTATATATATATATATATATATATATATATATATATATATTTTTTTTTTGTAGTGAAAAACTTAACCATCTTTTAGTATTTACTAAAAAAAAATTACCAGAAAAGCTGGCAGTTGTGAAAATAAAATTATGTATTTTTAATCATAGTTTTGTTACTTCTATTTGGTTTCAAGCTTAAGGAATATATAGAATAAATACCAGTTTTATAGCCTAATGAGTAGATTTCAAGTGGTAATTATGCATAATATCCCCTTTTAATTGCTTCATACTTCTGCCTTTATAGTGTTGTCATTTGTGACACATTAGCTACACTTGCTCAGACAATTTTTCTGTTTTTTTTTTTTTTTTTTTCCCTATAACAACACACCCATTATGTAATCTTCTAACGCCATATCTGCTGCCCCTCTCTCATTTTTTTGCGCTGCAGGATCCGCTCCCTCACGACGGCGCTCAGCTCGTGCACCAGCAAGCGGAGGAGGAAAGGGAAGCAGGAAGGCCGAGACAGACGAGGACGTTGGCCAGACAAGAGACCCGGTGTCACGGAGGGTGTACACAGAGGAGGGAGGACCAGCAAGAAACAGAGGCGGAGACAGACGGGGAAGAAGACACACCATCTAGACTAAATGTTGTGTGGGACAAAAAAAAAAGGACATTTTATGTCAGAATCAGCTTGAGAGTCTGTGTTTTAAGCAGATGTTCAGCTGAATTCTCCATTTTGAATTCTTACAGTATTTGCCTCTGGAAATATCTTGTATATTTTTCAACAGTTATGAGTTTTTTTTTTTTATGTAATTCACAAATCTTACTGTACATGCTTAAAGTTTGGGGTCACATGTAAAATAAAGTCGGTTTGTTCCGCTTGGGATTTGGTTCCTCTGCGTACTATTGTTTAATTAGGAAACCCGATGCTGTAGTCAACATCCTCTGCGGTGCGTCAGGAAACGGAGCCTCGGTCGTGTATTTCCTTCAAGCTCACTAATACCTTTTTGTATGTGAGCGTAGTCTAAAATGTCGCCATGTTTAGAGCGACATTTACTGCTCAGCCTGGCTCTGTAATGTACGTTAAACGCCCCCTAACTCACTTGTGTTTACTTATTTACGTTAACCCGAGCCGGGCGCGTGCCAGCTGTCACTCGCCCGCGCTCGTGTCATTTCGCTTTCTAAAGCCCATGATATTTAATACAGCTGAACGCCCCAGTGCGGGGAACCGGCGGGGGCCCACTGGTACCATGTTGGTTCTGGGCTCGTGGGCGCTTCGGGGTCAGCGGTGCGATAAGCGAGATCCACCATGGATGCTCCAGTGTCAGCCTCCGTCAGAGCAGCCAATCGGGTGGATCCGATGTTAGCTAGCCCCGCTGTTCCCGGCGGGGGTCCGAGGAGCATTTTATCCTCAAATTCAAACAGCACGAGCCCCTCTGCTCTGGTAATTACATTTTTTTTTTCGTGTCTTCTTCGTTGGAGGAAACATTTCTAGCAACCTAAAATTTAAATTTGTTAAAAAAAACTGCTCAGGTATGAAGGCATAAACTGCATGACTGTGTGTCACCGTTTGTGTATTGTGATTAGAAAGCAACTTCTATTGTTATATTTTCTCTCTATCAATTTTTGTAACTTGTCAAGGGAACTGCAGATGCAAATTAGCTTTTCCTGTAATCTGGTACAGCTCGTCAAATTGTGGCATATTTGAGTAGTACGTTGTCGACTTTTTAAATAAAGTTAATTTTCATTCATTTACATTTTTTGTCACCTTAGATCAGTGTTTCTCAACCCTGGTCCTCGCTGCCCCCACTGCTCTGCACGTTTTAGATGTGCCTCTTTTCCAGAACAGCTGATTCAAATGATTGCATGACCATCAAGTACTGCAGAAGCCTGTTAATCACCCACAGATACAATTCAGGTGTGTGGCAGAAGGGAAATACTTAAAACATGCAGGGGGGGTCAGTGAGGACCAGGTTGAGAAACACTGGCTTAAATGTAGTGTCTTGCAGTAACTGGGAGTCCCCAGACTGAATGCTCTCTGAAAATTTACAAGTCTAACCTTATGTTGTGGATGAACAATGAAATTAATCATTCTTTTTATTTTTTTTTATTATTATTCTGAACTTTTACTCTTTGCTCAGCCACTACTATAAAGTAGTTGCAGTCCTGTAAGAAGATATGTATTGAAAATAACTAATGGAATGCACCAGATGATTTCTGTTTCTCTTTTATAGATTTTTCCACTTCTTTTGTTTTTAATTGGACCGTATTTTATTTTTGAGAACGCCTGGAACGCAGCCATAGAGCAGCCCTCCTCCCCCCTCCTGCCCTCCGGACTCGGCATGTCCCACTCCAGCGATGAGCCCACATGCCCCAAGTTCCAACCCAATATCTTTGACCCCTCCCGCTGCCACGAGTGCCTGCGCCAGCGGCACCTGCACGAGAGCGCAGGGGAAAGAACCGAGCTCGAGCCTCAACAGAAACCCCTGCCTGAGGATGGGGATGCAACTGGGAAAAGCTCTGGACTTGGAGGTGGGATCAGGTTGAGCAGGGCAGCGCTGCTGACGCCAATCTCTTCCCAGACAGAGGAAAGAGACACCAGCAGCAGCAGCAACAAGGTAGGAAAGGACTGTGGGTAACCTGGAGAAGAGATGCTTTGTGTAAAACCAGAGTACAACAGGCGCTGACTGATAGGATTAGTTTGGATTGGAGGAAAGCCTGGCAGGGGAGGCTCTTTTCAGGTCAGAGGTCACGGCGGCAGAAGGGTTAAAGTGTGGCTAGTTGTAAAACAACATAATTGATTAAGTTTTAAAATGTATAAGATCTAAAACAAAACAATATATATATATATATTTGTTGTGCTAAAAGGGATGTTTTGTTAAGGGAGAGTGTGACAGAACACTATGACAAATATGAAAATGGATTATAGGATCGTGCAGCAATGTGTTGCCTTTTAGTAAATTAAGAAAAATTTGACTCATTATAGCAGAGTTAATGTGGAGGAAGACAGCAGCTGCTGCTCTTATTATAAATGAATGAAGTTGGATCACTTACTGGCCTCCAGGGAAACTAGCCTCTTAGAAAGAGGCGCAATGTGCAGCAAGCAGGATGAGCCAGGCTGAAGCTGTAAAACTGCCTGTTTGCTGCTTCTGCCGGCATTCACAACAAAAATGACATCTGTGGCTGTTTTTCATTAAATCAGGATATCATTGTTTTTAAATGGTGACAGCTTCTCAGTTTTAATGGTAGTTTCCTAAAAGACGACACTGACAAATGTGATGAATGGGTCTGTTTTTTTTAATCCTTTTTAGCAAAAGGCAGTTAAAGGAACTGGTTTTAGTGTAAAAAAAACCAAAAAAACAAAAAAAACATAGGATGTTGAAAAATTAATGAGGAAAGCCACGAGTCGGATCAAGTTTCAGAGTGTAACCCTGATCAACGGCGTGAACATGTGAGCGTCTGACTGAGAGGAGAATCTCTATCACATTCTAGGAGATGGAGTCAGTCAGAAATATGTGGAGCTGTTAACTTTGAACTCATCTGTACTTTTACGTCTATCATCTTCATCACATCTGAGGATTTTTTTTTTTTTTTATTTACCCTTTGCTTGAAGACCCAGGCCTCAAAGATCAATGTCTTTGACTGAGAGCTAGGTTGTGTTTCGACTTTGATTGGTCCATTTCTTCCAAACAGGAGGACTCCGACACTGTTTCAGTGGTGAGCAGCTGCTGTGATGTCAATGGAGGCCAGGCGCGTAATGAGGAGACCTTTCTGTGCATCCTGAGCTCCGACTGCAAGCTCTACATTTGTGAGGACAACGACGCCACAGACAGGTGAGAAACCTTTACAACCGGGACATTTGGATGAGTTAGAAATGCTAATTTTAAGGGCTATATGTGTAATTTAAGTGTTCTACCAAGTTGGGTTTAGCAGCTAGTCCTATGTAATAAAACACTGATTCTACGTTCAAACATTACATTGCAACTTTTCTGGTGTGTCTTGGTTGTGTTGACGTTGAAGTCTCACCGTCCCATGTCTACATATGTCAATCTTTCAAACAGCTCTTGTGACCAGAGTGAAGAGTTCACTTGCTCCGTTAGTACCGACGAGGAGTACTTGCCGATCCGAAGTCACCCCACCAAACTCAGGATGACCCGTCTGGACCCTCCACCTCATCGGCCCAACCCTCGGCAGGCCTGGATGGAGGAAACGCAAGGTGGTGGCAGCTTTAGTCGAGGCTCAGGTGCTTCCAAAACTGCTGACATAATTCTTTCGCAAATCGTTTTCATGAAAAAGAGCTGTGTGTTATGTACAAGTCACAAGACACTTGAATGTCGGAGAAAAGGATCACCTGATCTTTGATGTAATGTAGTTGTGGATATTATGTGAAGCAGCACACTGAGTCCTTAGTACACCTATGACTTAACTGCACTTAATCTATATCCAGTTACAACCAGAGGTGTCTTTTTCTTAGCATCCCCATTTGGAGTCACCAGCTGAGGTGTCGGGGAGTAATTATCAGTAATACAATACAATACCACTCAGCGGCAACTTTATCATGTGGACCTGTTGAATGTATGGAATCCAGCCAATCGCATAACAGCAACTCAATATATTCAGTCACCTAGCATGGTGAAGGCAACACGTATACCTTGTTAATGGCAGAGGAGAAGGCAGAGTGGTCCAAGATGGAGTCTAGCCTTTTATGATCGTAGTGTAACCAGGGGTGAAAGTAGGGGGGTACGGTCGGGTACTGCGTTCCCCTAAAAGATTTAGCGGGGGTACGCAG